>NC_079516.1:44638993-44887846 GCF_000801105.2 Raphanus sativus
CTTAGTTCCACCAAGTTTTGTAGTATCAATTTTACATGACTCGTATCCAAAGATAATATCATCAACGACTTGTCGACTGGTATAGAAACTAAAGTCAAATCAATAATGTTAATTAGAAACGGATAGAATGACTCGTGCTGGATGTAAAAAGCCGTAGTTGTAATTGTACATGTAGTCTTTTTCCTTCACCCTATGTCTCCGAGCCCACTTGCTCACCTAATTACATTTAGCTTTTATCCATTCCTTCAATAATGATATATAGGAAGATGTGTTTTATCAAAATGTTATCAACTTATATACGAACGAGACAACGATTTGAATTTAAATTTGTATGTGTGTGTGTGTGTGTTTATATGAATTAAAGAAACTTCTAAATTGTTGAAAGACGTATAACACATGAGGTGAGATGATTTGGAGACGAGCCATATCACTAGTGTTGTTTTTGCCAGTAATGAAAAGGCAAAACTAATTAGGGGTTTAATAAATAAGTGATGATCCTTCGTCGTGGGAGAGTCCAAGAGGCATATGCCCCTTCAACAATTTTATTGGTCGTACCCTTAAACTCTTTTCATCTCCTAATCCACCACGCACTTTGTATTTGTTTACGTCATCCACTACTGACTTTTTTAGCCAAGGGAGATTATTATACTAACATACTGGCTTGTTTATTGATTCCTTCCACACATGTCTGACTGACGTACGTACGTAATTAATGGTAGACGTATTTTAAGGTTTGTAATTCCATTGACTTCAGAGTGAGTTTTTGTCATTAGTTACCAATTAAATTTCAGGTGCGTGATATTTCTGATCGGGTGTCACGAATATGTAGCACTAGAGCCGGGCTGACCTGAGATTTTGGGAATTTGTTGCAATGACTATGTAAAAAATATTTTGGGGGTTTAAATTTTTTTTTAGAGTTTATGTTTATGTAGTTTTCTTTAAAAATTTCGAAGATCTCTTGAAAATGTTTTACTATGTCAGTAGAGTCCAGCAAGTTTCGGAACAAGATATAAAGTTGATGAAATGGCAGAATGTCATTCAAAGCTTTGTCGTATTGTGGGTCATCAAGAAAATTGAAAGGCAGAAACTACTCAAAGCCATATCACTTTTTTTTTCCCGGGGGGTTTTAATGCCATGTGACACATTCTTTTTAATAATTTTTTTTCTTAATTTATATTTAATAGGTTTTAATGTTAGTTATGAAAGACATTGAGTTTTAAAAAATTTCCTCATAAAAACCTAAGCATTTATAACAATGTTTTGAACCCGAACCAGAGCCACTTTTGAATCGGTAAACTCTCCAACCCAATATAAATCGGATTTGAGTTTTGTGAAAAAGCCAAAATTTAAAACTCCAATTAAAACCTCCAAAAACTCACTGAAACCCAAAACCCGATACTGGTTGCACCACTGGTTTAACCAATAGATAATTTTTTTTTTAGTTTTAGTTATATTTTAAATTATGTTTTATATTCTAAATTTCCAATTATCTTATATAATAAAGTTGAGTTTTTTTCCTCCCTAGGAGGAAACCCAATGTCATTTGGAACACTCTTTTTAATAATTAAAATATTTTCTTAAATTATATTTAATAGGTTTTAATGTTAATTATGAAAGATATTGGGTTTTTAAACTTTTCCTCATAAAAGCCCAAGCGTTTATAACAGTGTTTTGACCCCGAACCGGAACCACTGTTGAACCGGTAAACTCCGCGACCCAATATAAATCTTGTTTGAGTTTTGTGAAAAAAATCCAAAATTTAAAACCCCAATTTAAAACCTCAAAAAACTCACTAAAACCCGAAATCCAATACCGGTTACACCACTGGTTGAATCAATAGATAATTTTTTTTTTTTAGTTTTTAGTTATGTTTTATATTATAAATTTACAATTGTAAAGTTAGATTTTTTCAGTTTTATTACCGTCTTCCTATTCTTCTACACTACAATTTACGTTTACAAGGAAGGTTAGTAAGCGTGATCGTGCTCGACCCACACATCCGTAAAACAATCTCAAGGACGATCAAGCTTATTATTCCTGTACATTACAATTTACGTTTGCAAGAAAAGTGAGTAAGTTATTTCTTATTTAACTTATAACAAGTCATTACATTTTTAATTTACAGATCATATGATCATGTGGATTACAAAACATGTTTTGAATTGTTGAAGAACAAGAACATGTCGAGTTGTTGGTAAGTTTTAAAATTTAGAGAAAATCAAAATTAGTTGATGTGATTTGGTGTTAATTTATTTTTGTTATTGACAATTTACTGATATGATGTTTTAATTTTGGTCTATTTTGCATTGGAAGTTTAATTTATTATTCACATTCGACATAAATATTTGTGAATTGTATGTCTTGATTTTTTTAGATGTCATAACTCTTATGTTACAAATTTTTTAAATAATCTAAACTATTTCCTAATATTTTGTATGTCAAATGAAGATAAAAATATAGAAACCAAGGTTAAGTATTTTCTAAATGTTTTAAGCATAAAATAGATAAATATCAAAACTATTATATAAAATTTTCATAGCTAATATATTATTATATAATAAAATTAATTCATTTATTAACATACGGTTCATCAGCGGTTGGTCCAATAACTCACTGATCCGATCAATTCAGTGACCCGATCACTCGTCAGATTCAGTGTCTGGATAGGGTTTCAGAATCACGGTTTATAGGTTTTCTTTATATTTGATGTTGACTATGGAGAATAGAACTTCTATGATTCTCCATAGTCAATAATCTGTATCACTTTCATAAATTCGACCCACATGATCCGTATGACCAAAAATCTTAAACCCGCATCCGCCCGCCAAAACCCGTGGGTAAACCGTCTTATCCGCGGGTAAAAATAATTATATTAAAAACTAATTATTTTAATTATATATTAATATTTTAATTATATATTAATTATTTTCATTATATATTAATTATTAAAAAATAATATTAAAATAATAAATTACAACTAAAATTATAAAAATATTTAATATGTTTATATATTTTACGAAATATAAAAGAAATAAAAACTATTTTTTTGAATTTGCGGGTCGACGGATACCCACGACTCATATTCGGTTGACCCGCACCCACCCCGTTTAAACTAATCTTAACTCACACCCGCACTCGCAGTTCAAAAATTTTAAACCGATCTACCCGCACCCGCTCCGCGGCGGGTCAAACGGAGCGGAGCCCCCGGGATTTGAATTAAATTCTCAGCTCTACTAACCACTATCAAAAAGATTAGAAAATATCATTTTATACATATTTTCATTTCATATTTTTAGAATATTTTATTTACTAAGATCATATAATAAATTAAAAATTCATATAACAATACAACATATGAACCCGGCGCGTAGCGCCGGAATATTACTAGTGTAAACATAAATTAACCAATCTATAAATGAAAGCTGGGTCTAGTATTGTACTAACAGTCACTTGTGTATCAAAATGTCGTTAGTAAATAAATAATGCAAGCATTAAAAAACATAGAATGCAAGAGGATCGAGAAGGTTCTGTCGGGGGTTTATTTGGTAATCAACGCGAGAAGAGGCGTATAGAATCTGAGGACTTGGGACCAACGGAGATTTAGAAGCGATGGAGATATTGACGGGACCGTGTTCGACCACGTGAAAGCCACGTGACTGTCTCCCGCATCACCGGAACTTATATCCGATCTTGGCCTCTATGACCCTACAAAGGGATTGGACACTTTGACTAATCTTCTCATATCCTATATATAACGTGTAAAATCTTGATTAACTAAATATACACGTAAGTATAGAAACATTAATTTTAAGCAGACCGAATAACTGGTATACATGAATAATACGGCCTTGACTTCAAAGTATATATCGCATCTCTTTAATTTTGGTTGGGAAGTAGATTTCTACCTGTGTTATTTATCCGTTTCTGAAGTCTATTCACTGATATCATTTGTCTAGTGGTGTCAGTGAAGCCCAATACTTTTGGGCTCCTTAAACTTACTGATGATTTAAATTTAAACCCAGTAAATTTATGGCCCATTGATTATGCTTGTTTTTCCTTTATCATTTGTCTACTACAAAGATCATACATTTTAAGCACATCGTTTCTTTTTCTTGTAATTTCAACTCGATCGCGCGCGGGTTTATCTTTTGATTCACATATTTTATATACATGTTGTATATTATTTAAGATTTATAATATAAAAAGTTAGAATGATCCGGAACCAAAAAAAATGACCCGGACAAAAAAAAATCAAATACTTACTTAGATCCAAATGTTGAGAACTCGAAGAACTCATACTTGAAATGAACAGATTTATACCCGACCCAGTGAGCTAAATTTCAAACATAATATATTTTGTTATATTTTTAATTCATTTTTTTGGGTTGGTGAGATTTACTATTTATTCGGAAGATTTTTGGCTAGCTTAATAGTATATATTCGTAGGTTTCTTTTTTCTGAACAGGAAAAAAAAGATTTGGGTCTTAGATTAAATTTATCTTATATAACAAATTGCTGCTATAAATAATTTGTATAAAAACTAATTTGTAACAGTAATATCATTTTTGTTATAAATTAGTATATCATGGTTTATAGGTTCAAAGTATAGAGTTAGTCGTCTTCATAGTATTGCTAGTATTGATAGATGCAAGTTAGTGAATACAGATAATATATCGTATCATTAGTAATCTATCGTATAGTATTATATGTTATTAGATGTATTATTAATAATCTATCTTATAGTATAATATGCTATTGGATGTATCTAGCTTATAGTAAAATATATGCAATATAAGGAAACATGCATAGTGGATATAATAATAAGGTACGAAATAAAAAACTATGGTAATAGTTGATATTAATTATTTATAAAAATGCATGTCTAATAATAAGTAAATTAATATAGCATTAATTACGTAAGGTTTATTTGCGGATTTTTTTTTGTGGATTTTTTTTCCATTTACATACGATGGAGAGTAATATATCTATTTGCGGATTTTTTTTGTTTTCATCAATCATATATAAATTCAGCCAGTGACCGGTGATGTGACTCTAAAGTGAGCTGCGTTAGTTTTGTTCCTTTCATATGGATTCGTTAGTAGTAAGTAGTAAGTTGTATCTTGCAACATAAAAGTCAGAAACTGGTATAAATAGCGTCAACACCAAAAAAATAAGGAATATTATTAATTCTTACCAATACATGGGTCAGGTCAGCCATGTAGATTGACAATCATAATACTACAATATAGTTATCCAAACTAACTATGGCACTTGATTGATAATTAAACACGTGAACTGTATAAGGAATAGAGTAACCTGTAATATCATGTTTAACCAAATTAACCAGCCAATTTAGCTGACCAGAATAAAAACTAACTCTTATGGGGGACAATGTAGTATTTGTCGTGGTGTCTAGTTCAGCATCGAGTAATGAAACAAACCAAACCCTATCATTTCATCTAGTCCCTGTTATCCCAAGGCAAAAGAATCCTCCACCGAGATTTCAAACTCTCTGAGGAGCGTCTATGTGTATTATTATAAATTTTAGATTTGGTGTGTTTACTTAGTTATAATACTTTATCAGTTTTTCCTTCACCTTTTTTGTTTTGTACAAAGCTAATATATATACGTCTTCAACAATTTATTTAAGGTATTATTGCGCCTACACATTGATCTGTAGGTATATACGTGGTTTGCTTTAATACTTTTTCATAAAACACTTGACATACGAGATGGAAAAACTTTCCTTCCAACTTTTTTCGGTAATTTGTTTTCTTCAACTTCCACAGTGTTATTAGTATCAAGCTTCAACCATTCCCTTGCTTATGAGATGTAAACATTTTTTTTGTTCAACATATGTAAACATATATAACTATATATAGACAGCCGCAAATGAAACCAGACGTTTCAATCTCTACTCTTGTATGCAAAAATGTTGTTAAAAGCATGTGTCTTAAGTTTATGAATTCAAAATTTCGTTATAGGAAAATTAATAATTAATCTGCTATGATCTGAAATATTATGCATGACATTTTTACATTCTCAGACGTTTTAAAATGTGGCAAGCTCAGGAACATTGTTTTCTGACATAATAATACTTTATACAGAAAAATGCTTATCACTTTGTTTCCAATATTTATTTCAGTTAGTACATTATAAGTAATATCTATATATGGAACGTACGAGAATTTGGAGGGAAAGACGATGTCATAAAATGTTAAAACTTATTCGAAACGATTGATTTTTCTATGGACATACATTCAATAAGAGTCTGCCACCATAAATGCTACACCTAAGCTTAGCTATTTCAGACATATTAACGCCTATATATATTAAGACCTAGAGAAACGAAAACGAAAGCACATGACCAGAAAAAGCTGTCTGAGCACCTACGTTTTGTCCCGGTTTGAGTATCAAAACGGTACGTTTCATATTGACAAGCAACTACACGATGTGTCTGGTCTCTTTCTTCCTTCTTGCCTTCACAGTCATTCGTCCTTACTTTTTTTGTTTTCTTTTGCTCTATTCTCAAAACATACACATCCGCAGTTAAATATTATTCTCATCCTCTGCCTTCATATTCTTGATATTCTTTCTGTTCCCTTCTCTAGCATCCAACGATGAACAAAGCCATGATTCTAAACCCGACCCGGCCCGTTTGGCCCGGTTTCTCTTCTTCCAAGTCCCTATGCGGCGATGCCAACTGCATGGAGCAGCTTCTCCTCCACTGCGCAAACGCCATCGAATCAAACGATGCCACGTTAGCTCAACAGACCATCTGGGTCATCAGCAACCTCGCTTCTTCGGACGGTGACTCCACGCAGAGACTCGCCTCCTCCTTACTCCGTGCGTTGATCTCACGCGCCGCCACCAGATCACCCGCATTCTCTTTTCTTTCCGCTGCTCCCGTATCCCAGGAAACGCTTCACCGCTTCTCCGTCATAGAGCTTGCGTCGTTCGTTGACCTCACGCCGTGGCACCGTTTCGGCTTCATCGCCGCAAACGCAGCGATCCTCGACGCCGTCAAAGGTTACTCATCCGTTCACATCGTTGATTTAAGTTTGACTCACTGCATGCAAATCCCTACTCTTATAGACTCCATGGCAACCAAACTCATCAACAAAGGACAGCCTCCTCCGCTTCTCAAACTCACCGTCGTCCTCGCCGAGTCTCCTCCGCCTCCATTGCTCGGAATCTCCTACGAAGAACTAGGGTTGAAGCTAGTAAGCTTTGCAACCACACGTAACATAGCAATGGAGTTTAGAATCATATATTCCTCTTACTCCGATGGTCTGTCCTCTCTTATCGAACAACTGAGATTAGACCCTTTAGTCTGCAATGAAGCTCTCGTCGTTAACTGCCACATGATGCTCCATTACATCCCACACGAAACCCTAAGTTCTTCCCGATCATTTTTCTTGAAAGAGCTCAGGGATCTAAACCCAACGATAGTAACTTTAATCGAAGAGGATGCAGATTTCACCTCCAGTAACTTTATCTCCAGGTTTGTTTTTAAAAAAAAATGTTTTAAAAAGATATATGTTTTATGTTTTCTATATATTGTAAACCTTTTAAAATTAATTGAGTTTATTGAATTAATTACTATTGATTAAAAGTTATTGGAAATTAATAATTGCAAAAATGATACAATTATAATAGTGGTTTAATGTGTTTTTAACATGCTTGATAACATTAGAAAAACATCTTTAAAAATAGAGTTAGTAGTTAATTTTCTTGAACAAAAATAGGATTTAACACAAAAAGTTTGATCCTATGATGTGATCACCATGTAGTGAAATATTGACGTTGAAAGTGAAACATATGAGTAAAATACTATAATGTGTGACAAAATGTTCAGGCTAAGGTCACTCTTCAACTACATGTGGATCCCTTACGACACAGCCGACACGTTTTTAACATGTGGCAGCGAGCAAAGGCAGTGGTACGAGGCGGATATAGGATGGAGGATAGATAACGTGGTAGCCAAGGAAGGTGCTGAAAGAGTTGAGAGATTGGAGCCAAAGAGCCGGTGGTTCGAGCGTATGAGAGAAGCCGAGTTCACCGGAGTTGGGTTCGGCGAGGAGGTGGGGAGAGAAGTTAAAACGATGCTAGAGGAACACGCCTCCGGGTGGGGAATGAAGAAAGATGTTGATGATAATGATGACGTGGAACGCTTTGTGCTGACGTGGAAGGGACATAGTGTTGTGTTTGCCTCAGCTTGGGTACCAATCAGTAGGGTTGATGGAGCTTTGTCTTACATAGAAGCTTAAAACTGGAATGGATAATGATGTTTATCTTATAAACAATCTGCCTTAGTGGTACTTAATTAGAAGGTGACGTGAGAAACAATAGATAAGTGTAACCCAAGCCGACCCGACCGGTTAGTTATGTATGAATGTGTTGACTTTCAAACTAGTATGATTGGTCCGCTCCGACTGAGTAATATTTTGCACGTGCCGCGTTGACTAGAGGTTGACTCTGATAAAGCAGAAGCTTCTTTAAAAAAATACACAGAAAAGAAAGAAGAATATGCCATCTATCCGTCTAAATTTTACTTCGTTCCACTGCAAGTACGTGAGTCATTAAAAGTTCAAATCAAACTCGATCAGAGAGATTCTTCATTGTTTTTTCCTCTCTGGTCTTCTTCTCAAGAGGCTAGTTAAATTTGTCAGTTTTTAGTACTTTTATGCCGAATCTGGTAATCTGTTTTTCATTTTTTTGGCGATTGAGAAATTTAGTTTAATCTCTGTAGTTTCTGCTGATCTCGGAACTCGAAACTGGTAAAAAAGAAAAAAGGTCTGAATTTTTAAATGGTAAGTTACTGTTCAGTGTGTGTGTGTTCGTACACGAATGGTTCAAGTAATAAAATCATATCAATGTAACTTGTAAAAGTTACTCACTTCAACAATTCCCAATCTGGTATTGTAATTTTGATCTCAATTTCTGTGTATCGCACAACTAAAGAGTTGACCTTCTTCCTTCGTGGTTTGACTTATACGGTTCCTGATTGGGTGATTTCTGTTATTTTTTTTCTTATAGGGAGAAGTTTGAGGGGCCGATACGTTGGAGTTAAAGTCTGAGCTTGAGATGAAGATTGGTCGGGCCAAAACAGAGAGCTATCTTAACCTCATGTAGAAATTCTTGAGCTTGAAAATCAGCAAATCCGATTTCGATAAGCTAATCATTGCTACGGTGAATAAGGAGAATATTAGTCTACACAACGCTTTGCTTAGAGGGTTGATCAAGAATGTATGTCTCTCAAATACACCTCCTTTGATAAAGAATGGTCTTGAAGAGAATGTTGTTTTTCAGAAAAGTCTTGGTTTCGATTATTTTCCTAAATCTCCTCGTGAAGGAAGGACTCAACGGAGGTTTAATAAAGATTGTAATGGAAGCAAAGCAAAGAGTCAAATCACTGAGGTTGTTTCTTCTAGTTTTAAACAACTATGGTCAATGGATGATGGTGAAGAAGTTGACCAGCTGATTCGATGTTGGAGAAGTCAACCCATTGAAACTCCCATTGGTATTAATCTCAGAGATGTGATCAACAGAAGCCGTCACATAGGGACGTGTTCGACGTGTTACTCCTCTCATGAGCTTCCTGACTCTGTTTCTTTGAAGAAGAAACTTGAACAAGAAATCAAAGAAGAAGAACTAGAGGTTTCGGTTGAGTTTGCTAATTCTTTCAACGTTGGACTCAATGTCTACTTGAAAAGACTAATCAAACCGTGTCTATAACTAGCGGCTTCAAGGTCTAGGAACCGGGGAGAAGTTTGTTCATCTTTAGTATCTATGGTAGATTTTCAAGTAGCTATGGAGACTAATCAAACCGGTCGATACTTGGGGAAGATTGGTCTACAAAGGTTGAGAAGAACCGGTTAGTTGCACCTGATTTGCCTTCAGATTTTCAGACAAGCTAACTCTATGACTAGATACAACTAATTCTTACTTACAGAGTTTCTAAACATCTTTAGGTTTTGTGTGTGTATATATATATATCTACTGGTGTTTAATTACTTTTGCTGATCTTGTATGCTTAGGTTTTGAATTTGTTAAACAGGCTTAAAAGAAGAAATAAGGTAATGTTACATCCCAAAGAAAGCATCAGAGTTGCTTGTAAACTTCTTTCAGTTTTGGGTTCAGTCGGAAATGACTTGAACGGGGTTTTCTTTGATTTGTGTATTTAGGCCCATTAATACTAACGCATTATACGGTCCCCGCATTATACTAGGCAACTTTCAACAGGGAAATTAAAAAATTATAGGTGAGTGGAACCCATATTGGGAATCTAAAAGGCTCCTTTAGCAACATGAAGCATGGCATTTGACACTTGGACATCTAAAGGAACGATAAGATACTCTCATCTCAAACGTGACCTTCGTGCATAGCAAATATCACAATAATTCTTTCAAATAATTTGTTGGACTCTGTATATATATAACTAAATATATGAGCAGTTAAAATTTTTCATTCAACCTTTTCTTGTTCATCTTATACAGTACTAACATTCAAGGAGACAGATCAATCAAAATTACTTGCATATGTTTACTTAAGAGTATGTGAAAGTAGCTTATAAGTAAATCTCGGTTTTATTAGTGCAATAAACAGTTCCAACCTCGAGATGTTTCCCAGGCCATTAGTCATCATAATTGCCATTAGTGACACGTAAATGATAAATCACTTGTTTAATCATCTTATTTACTTTCTAATTCTAATAATCAAGCTCGTGATTATGAAATGGGAAGCCCGAGGTTCAGAAATTCAGAAGGCCGTGATCCTTGATTTTCTCAACATGTCTCAAAGCGATATTCCATTTCCTTAAAAAAGTAATACTACAACTGATGTTCAAAATATACCGTGAATAAACTATAATAAAATGCGAAGAGCAACTTTAGCTTTTTTCATAGCCCTTAATCTTTTTTTATCAAATCCCAATCTTCAAGAATAGTCCCTATGTTTCATGAGTACAGTTTTTATCATTAAGATTCCTTTAATCAAAAGTTGTGATGTAGGTATACGTATGTACTAACAAAATACTATGCACCCATTTTTAATTAGATTTAAGGATGTTGTTAAAATATACTAGTTGTTTGTGTAAAAACATATTAAGACACCAGCAATAAGAAATATATTCAACTGCACTTTGTTAAATCCAAATTATATAATTTAAATATTCACAGTTTTTCAAACTTGGAATGTATATTTCTACATGCATGTGGATTAACAGTTAACTTCATCTGAGTCTTTTTATATTTGTTGAAATAAAAAAAAGTCTTTTTATATTTAGTATAGATAGTCTTCTCACTGACGCCTTTTTATTAATAATATGAAAGGGAATTTTTCTTTTTATGAAAGGTAAATTTAAAGGGACTAATTTTATAAAACTTATGGAAGGGAGTCGTCCAACGCGCATGATCGTAGGATAGGAGGGACAAGACATGACTGCAGGAGTCAGTATCTCGTTTGCTTCGAGAACCTACGAAGAAAGACACTCTTTCTCTTCTTCACAACTCTCGATCGTTCATAGCAGAGTAGGCTACATGAAAATCTAATTTTGTTGGTCCGATCCATACATTTACACATAAACTATTGATTTTAAAATATTGGAGACAACAATTTTCGAGGACTGAGTGTGAGCCACTCCACAAACGCGGGCATTGATCGGACCCACGGCTCCATGCCATTGCCCCTCTTCTCTCCGGCAACGCGTGCCTCTCTCTCCCTCCTCCCCAATTGCATGATCTAAACCCAAACTTCTAAGCACGTTTGTTTATTTGTCTTGGTTATAGAAATATAATTAATAGCTAGTTGTCACATGTCATATGTTGCTAACATTTACTATAACAGACCCGTTACCTGCATTTGTGAATAGCAATCATTTTTATATGGAGTTCGTGGTTAGGTTAACGAAAGAATAAAAAAGAGAGGGGGTTATAGGGGTTTTATCCGATTTTTACAACATAATGTAATGTTAACTTTGCATGTACATATACATATCAGAAAATAAATAAATAAGTATATATATATATTAATCTTTTTCTGTCAAGTTAGATTTTATTAAGATAACTCAACAGTGGAATACAATGTCTACTATCTATATTGAGAAGTATACATATAGAATATCCCTTAGTTTTCAGTGTTATTTACACTTCTATGCCACTGACATTAAATATTACTTCCTATTTTAATGCTGTATTTTCCACTTTGATTAATGTGTTTTCCAAAATTAAATTTGAATTAAATAATACTTTCTATTTTAAAGCTTTGTTTTTTCCACTTATATTAATGTGTCTTCTAAAATTAAATTTGAATTAAATACACTTCATTAACTTTTCAATTAAATCAATATCAAATTCAAAAAAATACATTTTTATTGGACAAACAATTCAAGAAAATTGTAATATCAACTCTTCATTGAACAAATCTGAACGAAAAAAAGTATCACCAAATTTGAACCAAATTAGATAATATCCAAACGGATCTACCATTTTAGTATCTAGAGAACCAAAACTAAACCTTATCCGAACAAAATATTTCGGATATTCGAATGTATTTAAATCATATTTATATACTTCAGTATGTTAGCTATTTTTCGAGTTAATATCCAAGATATAAGCTATTTTAAGTTGTTTAAAATATTTGAAATATAAAAAATAGTCAAAAGTAAACATCTAAAGTAGATAAACAATAATCAAAACACCAAAAATACTTAAAATATATATATTTATTCTTCATCCAAATATTCAAGTTACATTTATTTTATTTTTTAATTTAGATACTTTAGTTTACATTACTCAAATTTACATGTTATATTTTTTAGATTTAAGGATATTTAAAGATATATAAAATTTAAAATTTTAAAAATAATTTAAACGAGTTATCAAACCCGCAAAGATCCAAATCAAACCGAAACCAAAGTTTATAAATACCCGAATAGAGCTAGAATCTTTAAACTCGAAAATCTCAAACCAGAATAGATTTTAACCAAATTCGAGTGGATACCCAAATACCCATCACTAGCTTAGTCAATATAAAATGATCAAATATTATAAATATACTATTTAATATAAATAAATAAAAACTAAAACTGAAAATTAATATCCGTGCGGTCGCACGGATCAAGATCTAGTATTAACTGAAGGAAGAAGTACATATCCTCAGCAACTAAATCCTATAAAAAGAGAAACTAAATCCCATAAAAAGGAAGCACAAACCCAAACAACCGGTGACATATAGAACCGATTACGAATACTAGATTAACCTTCCTTTTGTTTTTTTTGTCAAATATATATTAACCTTCCTTTTTTTATAAACTGATCAACTACATTGCTTATACGGAAGTTCCGTACGTTGTCAATATGATAAACATGAACCCACGAACATATAGCTGCGACTAGACCCCTACAAAGTAGGAACCCCACATGGAAATTTATCCCTACAAGTTTTAAATGCTATATTGAAGATTTATATAATTTCATGATCTACCGACGAAGAAAAAGCCAATCAGCAATCGGAACGATCTATCATGCAAACTAAATATGTTTGAAGTTGTCACAAAAGCATAAAACTGGATAATGTTGGAAAGTAAGCCATGACATGATGAAGTTTAGCTTTATCAAAAACTAAAACTAATTAGCTAACTCTTACATATCATGTTTCTACATGCATCGTTTATTTCCAAATAGTCTCTTATCGTGAAAATTAATTAAAGATCAGTGAGTTGTAAAAGATTTGACATTGTTCCCGTTACACAATACATATATACTTGACTTTATAATTAAAAGATAAAATTAGCACAAAACAGCCAACTCTAAAGCCATGTCTTGTATTAATTTAAATTTGACATAACATGCAAAACTCAACGGCACAATAAACTTCCATTTTAGAAAAATAAAAAGTCGGTCCAGGAACATTTAATCAGAAAACATCTTCATAAAATAGTACTAGAAATTTGTGATTATTACTCACAGAAGAATTATTTGATCACTTTTATGTGTGTTTCGTAGATACGGTGGAGATCAGATCCTGTTGGGTCAGTTTTAAGTCCTTTGAACAGTTCGAAAGGACATCCTCAACGAAATCCAACGGCCAAGATCTCTCCTCCGATACTTGTGGGACCCGTGAGATGCCACCTATTCTCAGATTCTGATTCGCTCTCTCTCTCCCTAAATACCAAATAATTCCTCCAAAAAGTCTGTTACTCCTAAATATTTTAGCATATCTACATTTGTGTTACTAAATATTAATAATCAGTACTTTTGTATAATGCATAGTTATTAATATACTAAGACAACTTGGTTTGTTGATTTGTTAGTCTGGGTTGCATGTGATTCAAGCTCAGCAAAGATAAAAGATGTTCCCCGTTATTTCTTAATCATAATTATTCTCGGATAATACTTTAATATGAGGTTTATTAGATATAAAGTCTCCAACAACCAATAAATTCACATTTATATGACAATTTATTGAAAATACAAAAATAACTCTGCTTAATAGTCCAAACAATTTCGGTGCTCTTGAAATATAAAGATGACTATAAAATATATAGTTTCAGACCCCCAATATAAACAATCATGAGACGACATATATATAAAAACCCTAGCCACCTTGAACATTATAGTAATTCTTAATTATGTGGATATGTGATGGATCCGGAATTGAATGTAGTCTTGTCTCATCTGTCAAGCATGTATCCATGAATAAGATTATATAGACATACATATATACGAAATGATAATCTATAGTATCCTAAATAAAGCTTTGCTGGAGCTGTCTGCGGAGGTGGGTGGCAAATGGCATATTTGTTGAAGAACCTTTGAAGGCTATTGGCTAAAGACACTGTTTTCGGGCATGAGTTTACAACAATCACTTTGGTTTTTGTGATACGAGTTTAATTATTCTTTGAAAACAAATGATTACATAACCCTCATTTTATAATCATTAAATTAGCGAACTTCTTTAAAAATAATTTATCAGCAGTATATATAACTACGAAGAATGTGACGCAAATCCATATCTCTTCTCTAAGCTCATGATCATCTGCTTGATCATAAAGCCTATTATCCTCTCTTTCAGTAAAAGTAGCTTTTTGATTTTCTTCATCATACTCTTCCATCATAGATTCAGCTTCTGAACCTAATTGTTCCAGGTTAGTAATGATAATCCTCCTAATTATCCTTTCTTAGTTTGATATTTGTTTGTCATTTCATCATCGGCTTTTATTTCTTAGAATATAAACCAACGCAGATTTTTGTTAGATTTTATTTCGATTGAGCATCTGTATTATTATTCCCACAAAACTTTGACACTAATGTTATTGTAAAAACCAGAAAAGTCCATAAAAGTGAATGTAAACGAAACGTATTAATGAAAAGACAAGATTGGCATGCGTGTTAGGTAAAGAACAAGAACCACCAATTTGATTTTGAAAGTACGATATATATGTCTGAGATTTTGTATGTATAGATATATGAAGATATTTTTTTGTGCATGTGTGCTCAGATTTATAGCATTAGTGGCTAAAAATTGAAGAATCTAAATCGAGTACTAGCAGACAAACTTAAATGAAAACTTAAATTTCCTTTTCTTCTTTTTGTCACAGGTTATTACAAAGCCAAGTTCATCATATCAAATCTTCTTGAGATCTTGAATTCCTTAGAACATGGAGAAGCTTCTTAATCCATCTGAAAAGCAGTACATGAAAATGGCTATGCTTAAACATGAAGAAACTTTCAAGCAGCAGGTAATCACCAATTCTTAGATTCTGTGATCTATTTCATCTTACGTCATATATATGTATATGAAAACTTAATGTATAGTTTTACATGCATTTTCAGGTATATGAACTTCATAGGTTATATCAAGTCCAGAAGATATTGATGAAGAGCATGCAGGTCAACAAAGTCAATGATGTAAATCCAGGACTAGGATCATTCGTCAGAAGAGTTGACGGGCCGGAGAACTTTGCCCACGGAGGAGAATCCGGTGGTAATGATATAGAAATTATGGACGAGAGTGAGATCGAGCTAACGCTTGGACCGTCGTGTTACGGTGGTGATCTGATGAGAATGAACAAGAAGAAAAAGAATAATTCTTCGCTGGAGATGATGGATGGAAATTTAAATTCCGGTCGCCGGAGTTTCTCATCTTCTTCCACAGGCTCAAGCAATAATAATCATAACAATCTTGAAGATCAAGTGAGACAAGAGAGATTGATGAAACATCAGAAGCAGAAGCCTTGGCTTCAAGCATTGACCTTGGATGTTATTTGATAATAATAAATAATATTCATTTTAACTATATTCTGAAATAGATTGCATTTCCCTTTTGATGTTTTATCATGCCTCTTATCAGGTGATCTTTTAAAGATGATTATCAGTAATTTTCTTCTTTAGCAGTTCTTCTTAGGTTTCTTGTAAATAAAAGCATTACTATGGATGTTTTACTTTGTTTATGAAGATAAAAAAAACAATTATTCACGAGTTCAATGCACCGGCAGAATTTATCATATTTAGATTTACAAGTATCTACTCAAGGTTCGATCTTTACAAAAAGTATATACAGGATCAAAGCGAAAATTGGATTGTTATGTATTAATAATAGTTATAAATGAATAATAGAGGAGATGTTATAAAATGGGCCAATGATGAAGTAGTTACGGGACAAGAACATGCACTATCTGCTGGCATGTTCCCTGAGAGACTTCAAGCATCACCTACTTCCCCTGATTTAGTTCTGCTATATATTTTATAATTTCCAAATCTAAGAGATTAATGAAAACTTATCAGTAATTTATGTTATATGACCCCACAATCATGTATTATCATTATCAAGCTTTAGAATCCCAAGTTCTCTGTATCTATGATCTATCCTTAAATGATGTATACCTAATAATATTTGATGAATAAGATGAAATTGTTTTCATTAAAAAAAACGTTACCGTTGCTCAAAAAAAAAACCGTTACCAGCCAGCTTTATGTACAAACAAACATCATAAGCACACAAAAAAAAATCCAAATAACTATAAGTAGAAAACAAGAAGAAAAAAAACACTTGAATCAGAACTTAGAAGTCCCAACAAAAATTAAATACAATACTCATGTATATATATAATATATGGTTTTTTCAAGAAATAGAGTGTCTACGATCTTTGGGTGGTTTGGTTCTGCCTGGTGTGATGCCAAAAGGGTTTAGCTTTCCGAGTTTCTTTGAAACAGAGTTCATAAATGACTTTCTCCGCAATGGAGGCTTATCCATGGAAGCAGCAGTTGAGATTGGAGAACTATGATTACTGCTCATGGTTGTTGTTGATGATTTCTTCTCAGTCTCTTTCTCAAACTCTTTTAGTTTCATCTTCATCTTGAGAATCTCGAGTTTCAAGTCCTGGTTTTCCCGTTTTAGCTTGGATAGCTCGTCGTTGTAGGAGCTGAGTTTAGGAGGAAGAACAGTTGCTGCTGCAGCAGGTGGTGGTGGTGGGGCTGGAGCTTCTGAATCGTTAGTGACTTCTCCTCGTAGACGTTGTTGCTCGTAGTAAAGCACTTGAACAATGGTCTGAACGGGAAGACGATCGTTCTGAGCTGCGTGAGCGCATGCTTCTCGTGATAGTTTCTGGCAATCCATTAAGCTGCATACTTTCTTCTTCTCTACGTCACTCATATTTGGATGAGCCTGCAAGAAGATCATTTGATCAATATCCACATCGGAATATGACATGATTAATATATAAAGAACTTAGATCAATTCACTCATGACCAATTGATTTTAAGTTAGAAATCCGGACTTAAAACATTACTTTGCAAATAAATGTAATGTTTAGTGTCCTCATAATTGCAAATAAATGTAAAATTTATAGTATCCTCATAACATTTACCTTCAAGTAGATGTCGACGGCTCGATACATCCCATCTTCAGTAACTCTAGACTGTTCAGGAATAAGTTCAGCTAAACCGATGAACTTCTGCAAGCTCACATTTCTATCAGAAGCAATCTCAGCCAGATAATTCTCCATAAGTTTACCAACACGTTCCATATCACCAGCAAGATCAGCACCATTATTACTTAACCTGACTCCTTCGTATTCAAACTCAAGATAGTTCATGAGAATGCGTTGAACAGTGTCGGTATCAAACAAGGAGTGTTCTCCAGTGAATGAATAAGAAGGAATCAAGAGATCGTCAAGAACCGCTTGTGGTAATTGTAGTCCCATTCTCTTCTCTAAGTCAAGCCTACAAGCAACCGTTGTTTCTAGGTACAATGCTGCACGTAGAAGCATCGAGAGAAAACTCACTGACATTGCGTTTTTGTCTCGAGGAAGAAGGCTCACGATTGTTTCTAGGACCACTCTTTTCTTGTGTTCTTGTTTTGGTTCAATCTTCTTTATTCCTTTACCGAAAATCTCCTGCGAGAAAAAGAACCAAACTGATTAAAACCCTAACAAAACTCTGTTTTTTAAACGGTAACTTGTGTCTCAAGAAAACTCACCAGCCCTCGAAGAGATTTTTGAGCATAGATCATAAGCACTGGACCAAGTCCATACTGCTTGAACCCTCTAGCCATCATCGCGATCAGAACACGTTGAAACGAATCGATCCTAAGAACGGTCAAGTCTTCAGCCCACCAATCAACCACTGGCTGCTTGCTCTGCTGAACCACAACCTCATTGTTGCTGTTATTACTCGTGGGACTGCAAAACTGGCTCTCCTGACAAGTCATGTAAGCAATCGCATCGATGCAACGGCTCACTAGTTTCACTCTCTCAGCAACGGGCAACAACTCCTCTGACTTGTGCAAGACGGTGATCGCACTCGATAGGCTCTTGAGAGCTACTTCGTTCAAGTAAGCTTCGGCTCTTACGACGAGATTTTCAACAGAGTGTTCCTCAGTCATGTCTAGATACTCTGCTGCACAACGCAGCATGGCGATGTTATCTGTGCTCATATCAAAGTTAATACCGTAGCAGAACTTAGCAGCTAGCTCGAATGCTTCAGAGCCTCCAGGGATATCTGGGATCTTGATAACACTTGCGTCTGAGTCGTTTTTTGATTCAGACACAAGTTTTTTGATAAGGCCACATTTTGACAAGAGTGGAAACTGCAAGAATGTGATCATCATGTCACTGATTTTGCATCATAGAGATTGAATTGGTAAACTTAGGTATAGCTTTTTTTACCTTGTGCAGTGAAAAAGAAGCTTCTCCTACATGAACGGTGACATCACTAGAAACTTCCTGAGAAGATATCCTGAAACAATGTAAAAAAAAAAAGATTTAAGAATTTTTACTTCCAAAGTGGAAAAAAAAATAATGGATTTCAGAAGTAAAACCATTCGCTGGTTCTCTTCATGGCTGAGGACAAAAGATCTTTCTTCTTTGCTGACATATTATGAACACTTTGCTCGCAGTTTCTTATGACACAAGAAAACCACCATGGAACACTATTTCAAGTCCTTCTCATGACGAAGATGTGACGTAACGATATACAAGAGAGAATAAGATCAGCTTAGAGTTTCTTTCTCTCTTTTCCTCTAATAACTGCGACCAAACAGAGAAAAACAGAGAACCGCAAGCTACCTTTAACACCAAGAGCAAGAGGAGTGGAGGGTTAGTTAAGTAATTGTCATGGAGAGTACAAGATAGAGAGTGTCTAAGGACTGTGTGTGTGGTAGTGGTTTGGTTTTAAAGATTTTAGAAGAGTCCAAATGGATCAGACACCTTTTGGACCAAAACAAATAATTCCAAATTGAAGTAGAAAAGAGTATTGATTGCTCTCCACAAATGTGTATATATCTTCCAAATATAATACAATGTTTGCTATATATAATATTGGTTGATGGTAAGGAGATGAGAGGGAAGGCAGTATAAGTAAGCTGGAGAATCTTGATTTTATAACAGAACATGAATGATAGATCTTGGTCCCTACAAAGAGTCTTGTCATCTTTCCACTCTTCCCCCTTTTTTGATAATTGAAGTCATTATATGCTCCACCATTTTGATTGAGACTCAACTCAACCTTGCAATAAATGGTGTCTTTGAATAATATAAGACGTCCCTTACGAAAAGTTTAAAATTGTTAAATAGTAACGATAATAAAAACAGAAAATGCTACATGAGTCTGGCTTGACTTATTTACCTCTAGATGTTTTCATGGCTTGGTCAGTTAAAATCCTCCATTGTTTTGCCCTGGTCTTCCTCCAAGTCCTCAACAATGATATCACATTAGCTCATGTTATTGTCAACCAAATCAAGATCAATAGCTATTTTGCAATATTGTGTTAGTAATTATAGACTCCACATAATACATAGAGTTCTCATAAATGTTAGAATGTTAGTTTTTAAGTTTTTCAACTGTGTGACAAAAAGATAAGTTTCCAACTTAAAATAAATCGATGATAATATTTATATATTATTAGTCTTACCAACCAGTGGGGGAGCCATATACAGTAAGATAGGTGCCACTGAACTCAGCAAATTTTTTAAAATTAGTGTAAGTTAAATCTCAATGTAAATGCTCCATTCTAAAATAATTTTGCCCCCTCCATAGATTTGTTTTTAGAATGGGGCCCCCTCCATAGATTTGTTTAAATCCTCTAAAAATACATATAACAAATTATATCTAAGCGAATTCAATATTTATGCCCTCCATAAAAATATTTCATGCCTCCGCCACTGACCACAACCCATTAATTTCTATAATCTCAATATAGGAAACATAAACTCGTGAATCTTATTCTCTTGTTAATAGATTTTGGAAACCATTACAAGTAAAATAACCATAGCTGTGGTAATCTTGGAGCGTCTATACCACTATGACGAATGAACTTTGGCGTTTGTCGAGGAATCCACTGATATTGATGGATCTTTAAATGACTTTGTCGCTGAATTTTCTTTCTTTCGCCCATGGGGACAAAAAAATAGAAAGTTTCCACTTTTTTCTCTTGTCTGCGAACTTTTACGTTCCCCATGAACTACAGATTTTCACAAGGTATAGCACCAATGGCTGGAAATTATATTAGCTATCGATACATTTCTTAAACCCTCAGACTCGGGACTTTATAAACCTTTCACAAAACTTGACCTGCAAATACTAATCCAAAGGCCTAACATGTGTGTGTATAAGCGTGTGGACCAAACCGTTCTGGTCCAATTATATATTGGGTCTTAAAAGTCTTTATTATTCTTACCAGGCCCATTTAGGAAAGATTTGTTGCGCGATGATAATTAATAAGATACGAGAGGCTCGTGGAAACAAGAGATGCCCACGAAAGCATGACTTACATTATTAAGATAATTACTAAGATAAGAGAGGCCCGTTTAGCTTTTACGGTTAAATGCAAAAAGCATGAGTTCACACATTATTGCTTTTTGATAGATTGCGTGATATTCAAAAGAAACGAAAAAAAAAATGGAGTAGATCTGGTAGGCACACATATCAATTATAATCAAGTTCCAAACAAAGAAAAAGCGTGGTCCAATGGAAACACTGATACATACTATTCTTTTCCAAAATTTAATATAAAAGTAAAACAAGGACGTGGACAAGAGTCTAAAACCACTCGTGGCATTATCACTGAGAGAGTCCAATACGAT
Source organism: Raphanus sativus (assembly GCF_000801105.2). Classification (NCBI taxonomy): domain Eukaryota; kingdom Viridiplantae; phylum Streptophyta; class Magnoliopsida; order Brassicales; family Brassicaceae; genus Raphanus; species Raphanus sativus. Next base: position 44,660,577 of record NC_079516.1, read on the forward strand.
GGAACAACCTGCCAGCTTCTGCTGTTGCTATAAATTTTATTTCTATCGCTTACAAATATATTTTAGTGTAAGAAGATATTCTGAGAATGTATCAATGTAGCGTTACATTATTTAGATGAGACTTCGGTCAGTGACAAAAAAAAAAAGATGAGACTTCGGTTAGCTCTGGTCTGATTTAAAGATACGTTAATTCATGTCGTACCATACGAACCGAAGTCTCTAACTGCCACACACATTGTTTGGTTAGTTGATGGTGTCTTCGATCAAACTCATTGAGATCATTGAAAGGTAGTTCGTTACGTGTACGCTCTCTTACTTATTAACATCATCTGGTCTCCAGTAGTGTACACTGTATATTAGGATAATGACATATCATTATCTATGATAGCCTTCATCAAGATAACTTTGTGTTTATCTTCGTATTTATCTTGTAGATAATTATAAGTTTAGATAAGCTCGTCTTGGCTTTATCTTAGGATCCTTCCTTGTATAAATAGAGAGCTGTAAACATCAATAAAGTTAAGCTTTCCACAATACAAATCTTACATTGTATCAGAGCCCGATTCATACAGTCCAACCTGATCCACATCGATCCAGTCCAAAGTCGGCCCATCGATCCTTGCCCGAACATTCCGAGATTGACGCTCAGAGAGCCATCATCTCGAAGGGGCGTATTAGACACATAGTTGTCCCACATCGGATATTGGAAGAAATCTTTAGTAATATATAAGATAGATGAGCCACTCCACTAATCACCAATTGATTTTAAGTGTGAAGCCCATCTAGCTTATGTCTTGAACCGTACAAATCTTACACTGTACACACTCTTTTTTTTTTAAGATAAATATATCGCTTATTAGTACCAAAATATTATATTTGACATTTTTTAATTGTGTTTCTTTATTTTTTTTGGAAATAATGTTAAATTTATTCAAAAAAAGGTTGTTTTACACTTTGTGTTACATTGGTGCATAGGTGCATAGTTCTTTTTATAAAGTTTAGCTATAAAATTATGTTTTCTTATGGCAACCATATAGCTAATTTTCTCGCATATGTTTTATGCTCGTGGATGGAAGATTGCATGTTTATATTTCGCAGTGTTTTCATATATACATTCTACGTATATTTTAATTGTTTTGTTTATAAATTACCCTTGAAAATCAAATTCATGAGACTGTAAAAGAAACTTTTAAGTTATCAAACATAAAATCACGATGGTGTACGCAGCCAATGCGCTAAAAACCAGAGGAAACTTGCTAATATGATTTTGCACGCAATCAAAGGCGCATCAACGGGACCGTGACAGAATTTCTGATGTTAAAGTATTCAGAAAAAGACATTGGGAGGGAGTGCACAATTTTGATGTATAATGTGGACATGAGTTTGTATTGTTGATTTTAGTGAATATATACAAACAAACAGAAGAGAGTCACGAGCACCTAGATTCCTGTATAAAGCGTACTTCGAGGCAAGACAAAATTGTTGACTGGACCCCTTAATAATGATATACTATCGTATTTGGGAGAATTTAACCAGACTCGAGACGTACCGTACCGTACTCAAGCGAACCGGACGTAAGACAGTTAGTCGGTTCAATAAGTACTAATTTTTCTTTTGCTGATATCAAGGAATATCGAAACAACTAAAATTACTAGAATGTTATCTGTGAAAAAACAGATTAAATTACTAGTGTAAGATGTATTAGGCAGGAAAGTGGTATGATGGGTGGTTGAGAAAAAAATAATAATTATGATGTTTCGAAGATTGATTAGAACTTTGATTAATTAACTTAATTAGGCTCACATGTCGCGTATTAACATCTACTCGCTGCCACTCATCCGTCCTACCTGTAATAATTGAATCACCGAATAATTATACAAAGTTCCATTAACCGGAACAAAATGGTTAACTCTAACGTCATAGATGTTTTCTTATTCATAGGATGTTGATTCCGGTTAGAGAAAGGTTACAAAGACCCCATCATCTGTTGTAATTGAGATCGAACGGTGGATTATGTATGGTTTGGAGTTTGCTTTTAGCTTTTGTCTTTTGCAGAGCTGAGATCTGGTTAGATATAAGAAATAAAGAGATCTAATAAAGTGCACGTTAAGACACATGGGTCATAATCCTAGAAGTTGTGCTTAGATCCAAATCTAGGCCTTGTGCGTGTTCTCACTGTAGCTTCAGTTACATTTGTATCCCCATTGATAACAACATAAAACTGTCCTAGCTAGTTTCGTATGCGCATAATTCATTATTTTACGGTAAAGGACAATGAAATAATTTTCCTTCAAAAAGCTAATGTTAACTGTTTTCACTCGTAGCATATAGTATTAGATTCGTGTTGAAATTCATTCAGAAATGTGTATATCCTTTTCAGAATTCTCGGGTATTTTTCTCTGAAGTGAATTTGTATTCGCTAAGCTCGTTGGTGATTGCGATATTGATATTCACATAAGACACACTGCCTTCGTGAGTTCCCACTCAGTAGTCATTTCCAATAGTAAATCATCTCGTAAAGAGCATAATAAGATTTTAAGATTCGAATGCGTATGTGGAAACCAATGTAACTTACAAACGAAATATATCTAAATAAGAAAACGAATTTGATTTTACATAAGTACACCGCCAAACTTCGGACAGCACAACAAATAGTGTTCCACTATCATAATTTAAAAGGCTATATAGTCTTAGTGGTTTTTGATTGTCAACCATCATCGTTTACTTTCTCAACCACATAGCATGATGATCTCAAACCTATAAACCATATTTATAGTCTCAAACAAGTTCACAGTAAAAATCTGAGAAAAGGACGATAATACTCTCGATATAACAAAGCAAACATAGGTTAAATACATTTAGTAAAAATTATACGAATAACATGAATGGATATAAAAATAAATTCATGAAAATTGTTTCAAATACACTAAATTGGATACCGATTTTCAAAAATACTTTTAATCAAAAATATTATAACATTCTGAGTTCGAAATTTAATGATTATTGTTTTAGAGTATATCATTTATAGAGTGGGATTAATTTATAATTTTTTTATAAATAACTCTTAAATATCTATAAATGATTCAGAGGGATTTTTTTTTTCATAACAAAATTAAATATCTTATAAAAGAGTACATGAAAATGATATCATATTTAAGATAAGTTAGAATATTCCTTAAATTGATTCCATTTTTTGTATTTAGTTTTATTTATTTATGGAATTGATAGAATCGCTATTTCATTCCATTAAAGATAAAAGTTATATTTTTTAGTAGTAGTGGAATAGTTCATTTATATATCACACCATTCCAAATATCGATAATATTAAAAATAAATTCCATTCATATTCTTAAAAATAGATTTTCATATCATTACAACCTTTGAAAAACACACACATGTTAGATCAAAAAAGAAAAACACACACATATACTTCGTCATTACTAATCGGATATATTTATTCGTGTAAACATAGGTACACTCAGGTGAACAAGAAGGTCTTAAACATTAAATTCGACGGGGAAAAAGAAATCAGAGGCTAATCTAAGAGAAATACAAAAGTAATCACTTTCAAAGCAGAAGAGTGGAAGCAACAGTCAAATGGATTTATCGTACGCATAATATACTCTCTTCTTCTTTTTTTTCTCTACTCGTCTATATAAACCTTCTCTCAGCTTCATCTTCCTCCTTCGATTCACAAGAGAGAGAAAGAGACCACAAAAAAAAGATATGTCTTCTCCGTTTCTCTCCTCCACCGCTTTCTTCCTTCTCGTTATCCTCTACCTGGGTTCCTGCCACGTGTCCCATGGAGCTCCTCAGCAAGCAACATACATCGTTCACATGGCTAAATCCCAGATGCCATCAAGGTACGACCTCCACTCCCTCTGGTACGATTCCTCACTCAGATCCGTCTCAGAGTCCGCTCAGCTGCTCTACACTTACGACAACGCAATCCACGGATTCTCCACTCGCCTAACCCCTGAGGAAGCCGACTCGCTCACATCTCAGCCAGGCGTCATCTCAGTCCTACCCGAGCACCGTTACGAGTTACACACCACTCGGTCCCCACTCTTCCTCGGCCTCGACGACGAGAATGGCGCGGATCTCTTCCCCGAAACCGGCGCATCCAGCGACGTCGTCGTCGGAGTTCTCGACACCGGGGTCTGGCCGGAGAGCAAAAGCTTCTCCGACAAAGGATTCGGTCCTGTTCCGTCGACGTGGAGAGGCGGGTGCGAGGCCGGAACTAACTTCACCGCCTCCCTATGTAACCGCAAGCTCATCGGAGCTAGGTTCTTCGCTCGTGGCTACGAAGCAACGATGGGACCAGTCGACGAATCCAAAGAATCCAGATCTCCCAGAGACGACGACGGCCACGGAACGCACACGTCATCAACAGCCGCCGGATCCGTCGCGGAGGGAGCTAGCCTCCTGGGGTTCGCCAGCGGGACAGCTCGCGGGATGGATCCACGCGCTCGCGTGGCGGTTTACAAAGTCTGTTGGTTAGGCGGTTGTTTCAGCTCGGATATTTTAGCCGCCATCGATAAAGCGATCGACGATAACGTCAACGTTTTGTCGATGTCGCTTGGTGGTGGGACGTCTGATTACTATAGAGACGGAGTTGCGATTGGCGCATTCGCCGCGATGGAGAGAGGTATATTCGTCTCGTGCTCTGCTGGTAACGCAGGCCCAAGCCCTTTCAGTTTATCCAACGTGGCGCCGTGGATCACCACGGTTGGTGCTGGTACGTTGGATCGCGATTTTCCCGCGGTTGCGGTTCTAGGCAACGGGAAGAACTATTCGGGAGTTTCATTGTTTAAAGGAGACGCTCTTCCGGATAATAAGTTGTTACCGTTTATTTACGCGGGGAATGCTAGTAACGCGACTAACGGGAACTTGTGTATGACGGGGACTTTGATTCCGGAGAAAGTGAAGGGGAAGATTGTGATGTGCGATAGAGGAGTGAACGCTAGGGTTCAGAAAGGGGATGTGGTGAAAGCTGCCGGTGGAGTAGGTATGATCCTGGCCAATACGGCTGCCAACGGAGAGGAGCTCGTGGCTGATGCTCATATGTTACCCGCGACTACGGTTGGAGAGAAAGCTGGCGATATCATCAGGCGCTACGTCTTGACGGATCCGAATCCAACCGCTTCGGTTTTGATCCAAGGAACTGTTGTTAACGTCAAGCCTTCTCCGGTTGTTGCGGCGTTTAGCTCGCGGGGGCCTAATTCGATTACTCCCAACGTTCTCAAACCTGATTTGGTGGCTCCGGGAGTCAATATCCTCGCCGCGTGGACCGGAGCCGCGGGACCGACGGGACTTCCTTCCGATCCTCGCCGCGTGGAGTTCAACATCATCTCCGGGACGTCGATGTCTTGCCCTCACGTGAGCGGTTTGGCGGCTCTTCTCAAGTCCGCGCATCCGGAGTGGAGCCCCGCGGCGATTAGATCGGCGCTCATGACCACCGCTTACAGATCATACAAAGACGGAAAACCGATCCTGGACATCGCGACGGGGAAACCTTCGACGCCGTTTGATCACGGTGCGGGATACGTGTCGCCGACGATCGCCACTAATCCAGGACTCGTGTACGATCTCGGGACGGTTGATTACTTGGGTTTCCTCTGCGCGTTGAACTACACATCGTCGCAGATCAGAAGCGTTTCGAGACGCAATTACACTTGCGATCCCGCCAAAACGTACTCCATCGCCGATCTAAACTATCCGTCTTTCGCTGTTAATGTTGATGGATCCGGAGCGTACAAGTACACACGCACTGTCACGAGCGTTGGAGGAGCTGGGTCCTACTCGGTTAAAGTCACTTCCGATAACACAGCAGTCAAGATTTCGGTTGTACCGGCTGTTTTGAATTTCAAAGAAGTTAACGAGAAGAAATCGTATACAGTGACGTTTACCGTAGACTCGTCTAAGGCGTCTGGATCTAACAGCTTCGGCAGCATTGAATGGTCAGATGGGAAGCACGTGGTGGCCAGTCCCGTGGCGATCAGCTGGTCGTAGTGGTTTGGTTTAGTTATGACAAAATTATTGGGCTTTAATGGGAAGAAGAAAGTTCAGATATCGTAATGCCGTTTCTATAAGAGCTCTGTTTAGCAGAAACGGCATGCAGTCTTGGCTTATCTAGTTTGTTTTTGGAACTCTTGTCGTTGTGTTTTCTCTTTGCTATTTGAAGAAAAGAAATATTCTCCGGCCACAAGGATAGCTGGATTGTGCCTTTAGCTGTTTTATCATGTGACTTGAATATTTAAATGAAAAGTAAAATGATTGGACTTTTTAGCTGTTAATGTATTATGACTACTTTGATTTACACGGCAGTGACATCTTGTAGAAACATGAAATTACTAAATATGTTTCTGAGATGATGTGAAATCATCCGAGACGGGTATGGCAGATCATAATTGTATAGAAGAAAACAAAAATCATGATTAGATTTTTGTTGATTTATGGGTTTTAGGGACTGAAGTGTATAGCTTAATGGGCTTCAGTATGCTAGGCCCATTAAGAAGTGGCATTTAAAACTTTTATGGATCTTTGTTTCCTGTATGGATGTAGTCTGCTTCTCCAGTTCAATAATATAAAAAAATGAATTCTAAAATTGAATTCTATAACACATGATAATGAATTTTAATCGGCACCGTTCCTTTAGTCAACGATTTTTGCAGATGATTACCCACTGCACAAGTCCATTTCGTATCATTCCTTCCATGGCCAATCTTGATTCACGTTGCATGATTGTAAACCTCTCTTAAATCTTAGAACCAAATATTAGGCGTAGACAATAGATATCCACATGCACAGACAATATACATTAACATATAATATATATAAATATTATATATATGTATAAATATTATCGCATTCGTAAATATATATGTGTATAGTTCAAGATTACAAATATATTTTATGAAATTACAAGCGAACTTTTTTGATGTGATAAAGCTACTATTAAATATATTCTTAAGTATATCCTTAAGCAGACTTAACAGAAAAGACTTATTTGATACTCCCTCCGTTTCATTTTATTTGTCGTTCTAGACTTCGACACACAGATTAATAAAACATTTAATTTTGTATATTTACTAGATAAAAACATCATTACCAATACACCTAACCAGTTTTCAACTAATAGAAAAATAGCTTAGAATAAAAAATCAATAAATTTTCCATTAAAATCATAAAACGACACTTATTTTGAAACAAAAGTTTTGCTCTAAAACGACATATAATTCGAAACGGAGGGAGTAGAAAACTATCACCTAATCAAGTTCCTCAAATGTATGATAACAATGTCATTATGATGAGTTTGAAAATGTAATTTAATAATAAAAAGAAAAGTAGAAACAACAATGAATACATCGTTTCTTGCGGCCCTTTATTCATACAGCACAAAACAATCTCACAAGCCACGCATGAGTCACAAAAAATGAACACTATACCATCAAATAATTGAAAAATACGTTAACAAAATCGATAAAAATAGAAAAGTTGAGAAAAATATAGTTGTTGCACCATACATTTCAACTATCAATGGTACCACATTTACCTTTTTTTCTCCTACTGCTTTATGGCGAACATAGCTTTTATAATTATACAACTCGACCAAGACTTATCATATGATTTCAAATCCACATTCTACCCTTTATTTCGTATATGACAAAAAGATGTCGTTGATAATGAGGAATTTTGTTTTTCATGAATGTTATTAACCCACATCCTTCTAGAACTGGACATCGAAATATATTAAAATTTAAATTTAATATGAAATTTGTCATTTTCCTATTGTATTTATAGTTTATAATCATACGCGTGGTAGTAGTCTAATGTTTAACAACTTATGGAAACATTTCTAGACCATTATTACACGTTTGAAAATGAAGAAAGATATGAAAAATGTCAAATACCGTAATAGACGTTAGATCATTCTAATTGACCTGTAGCTAGAAAGTAGAAACTAAAGATTTCAGATGATTAAAATAAGAAAATGATGCATAGTTTATTCTCTACACATACACAGACAAATTTAAGACGCTCGTAGTTAACAACAAAACATCAAAAGAAACTATAAAAGCTCATGATAAAATGTATGATGCATGTGGAAGATGAATGGTGATGGTGCTGGGTAAAGCGTAGCTATCGCGTGCCAAAAATAGTGGCCTAGGCCCACTCCTCCACAGACCCAACCTTCTAAGTTATTCTTATTATTTATATTTTCTTGGTTTTTTAACGATATTTTCTTGGTTCTTATTATTTTTTTTCTTTTGTTACATATCTATGTTTTTCATTCATCAAAAAAAGTAATTAGATATATCATATATATAACAAAAGCCTGCCACAACTTTATAGCCTCACAGATTTATCATGTGTGTTCTTACTTCTTACCAAAAGGGTTCTCGAAACATTTTAGTTTTTACCCGCCAAAGCAAATATAAAACATTAAACAGCCTAATGCAAGTTGATCGTTAAATAAGACAAAGTAAATATAGATTCGAAACATAATTAAACATATTTTCAGGAGTCTAATTAGGCACAAGAAGAAGTGAAGAACTCGAAACACAATTAAACATACGAATATACGATGCAAATAAATATAGACCATGCTCAACTATAGACAATTGTCACGATACTAAACGAAAAAAGAAAAAAAAGAAACACCATGTCTGGTAAAAGAGGCTCATTCTTCTCATGATCTTTGTTATGTTAGAAAAAAAAATCAGATGGGAAATAACTTTTCATGTGAAAAAATTAAATACTTTTCGATGGCTTAATGTCTGTTTTCAGATATTATTATACTTTATGTGAATAAATAAATACATTACACATGTAAATTATGTATCAAAAAAAAAGTTATGTATCAAGAATGATATATTTATAGGCTTGTGGAAAAATAACTAAAAGAAAAGGATCGATATATCGTTTTGACTTTGTCAACAGAGACTTATTTTGTTGTCTTTAAATATTCGCCCACTCTTTCGTTATGTGTTTAAATTTAAAAAACTCTCTCTGTCTGTCTCTCGTTGGAAACTCGGAAGCTTCGAAAATGGGGAGGACTTGTACAGAAGACGAAGAAACCCTTTTGATCTCTCATCGCAATCAAGTTCAAGAGAACGAAGAAGAAGACGAAGACGAAGAAGAAGCGCTGTCTCTGTCTGATTTGCCGGTAAATTCATCTAACGTTAAAGTTCATTTCCCGAAACAGTCAAAGTCAGAAGAAGAAGAAGAAGAAATCGATTCCGGGTTCGAATTCGAAATCGGGTCGTCGTTTCGGCTCGGGTCGGATTCGTGCGAACCGGCTCCGGAGATGAGTACCGCAGACGAATTATTCTCGGAAGGAAGGATTCTACCTTTACGCCACTCCGTCAGCTTAGACGCCGGTTCGAACCGGTTAATCACCAGATCCGAATCGGTCGAATTCCGACGAACCAGAGCCGGATCAGACCGGAAAATCAAAAACAATTTCATCGACTACAGCCAACCGAGTCCGAACCCACAGATCATCAGACGGTCATCGAGCATGACGGCGAGGGTGAGCTCGATCAGAAACCCTAAATCATCTTCGATTTGGGATTTTCTCCGGCTGGGGCTCGTCCGGACGCCGGAGATCGAGCTCCGAACGCCGGCGAACGCTAGAGTGTCGGTGAGCCGGAACAGCAGCTGCAGCAGCACGAGCACGAGCTCGAACTCGAAGAAAACGGGAGGAGAATCGAGGTCGAGGAGCCGGAGAAAAAGCTTTCTTTTCGCGGATTGTAAGTGCTCGGCGGCGACGGAGACGGTCGTACCTGTGAAAATGAAAATTAATGAGGCGGAGGAGAAACAGAGGAGGAAGAAGACGGCGAAGAAAGAGGAGAAAACAGCGTTTGCGCGTAAGAGAACGTTTGAGTGGTTAAAAGAGTTATCACAGGTAGGTTCTGTCGTTGATCCTGGCAGAAGAAGCTTGGCGTGATTGATTGATGACTCCTCGAGGAGGAGCAACAGACACATTCTTGTTTCTCTGCTTCCCTTTTTTTGTTTTGTCTTTAATATTTTAATTTAAATGTATTTTTTGGGTGTTTAATCATTTCCTACGTAATTATATTTTTGTATGTTAGTGGCTAATTGTCAATTATACTTTAATATGATTTTAATTTTAGCTAAGTTTTAAATCACATTTTCTCTGATCATCTCTATTAATATATTCAGAATTTCAATTATTCTGCTCAAATCATCCAAGTACGAAGTTTACACAAAAATTACCAATCCAACCTTTGAAGGTGCACTACACATTCATCTTTAGCTGATATCAATCTCATAAGAAACTTTTTTTAAGTTGAGTTTGATTTTAGACGAGCAAGACAAGAGAGATGCATACACGTATATGAGATGGTATGAAAGTGAAACATCATTTGAGAAACGAGAATGATGTGAAAGTGAAATATCATATAGGTGTGCTTAACTTTATTTTCTTTTTCTTTCTTTTTGTTTTCCATAATAGATAAGGAGTGGTGCTTGGCATGATTAAAAGCAATGATGTTTACATATTCAAAGACGTGAATTTCTCAGCGTCAAAATCGTATAATATAATGTTTTACTACCAAATCCTCAACTCACTTGTGTGAGTTGTGCATTAGGCGGCTTCAAAATCTACCCAAAACTCGCTGGAAAGTGGAAACGATCGAAAGGGGCCGCCCATCAGTTCAATGTCCTCTATATTTCAAGTGGAGCTAAAAGTATATCGTAAAAATTCTAAAAATAATAATGTTAAAATAATGTTACTTTATTAGTTTATAAAATTATTAATTTATAAATAGTTATCTATTTTACTATTCCTATACTATTATAAAATAGGAAGTTGAATTTACAGTATATACTAACTAAATTTTAAAAATCTTATTTTCATATTTTTTATTAGTATCATAGAATTTAAATGTAATTTAAAAATAATGTTACAGAATATTATTAAAATATACCAAGTATTAAGAAAAATAAAAATAAATTTCATTGTAAATATAAAACAAACAATATTATATTTATTTGTATTTATATAAACCGTATATATATAACATTATTAATTTATGATTCTAATAAAACTATATTTATATTTTATCTTCTTAAAAAATATTTTCTTATTCAACCTAATTTTTACCGATAAAAATTATGAATTTATTATGTTTATTAATTTATCAAATATTAGTTTATAGAGCTTGTATTGTTTGCTTCCATGAAATAATAAGAGAACAGTATACAATTCTCATATTATAGACTTTCACTGTTTTTTTTTTTGGGCTACAGACATTCACTGTTTAATCTTTCACATAGCATACATGTTTTCCATATAAATTACTGTATAATATTAGCATCATATACATGCAGATGTCTCATATATGTATAGGTTTAGTAGTACAACCTTTGCAGTAAACTAAGATCAGCTTCGCCTCTGGTTCTCTTGGTTCTCTTGTTTAACGGCTTCAAAATACTTAAGAAGACTCTTTGCCTGAAACAAACAAAAGCATAGAAACAGTTATAATTACCAAACAAGACGAGAAAAAACACAAAGCAAAGAAAAGGAACCTTCTCTTTGGCTCTAGCTGTTCCTGATCTAGTAAGAGCCACAAGAGGTGGAATAGCTCCTTCTCTTATGACAGTGTTACAGAATCTTGAGCTATCCATACAAAGAAGGCAAAGTGCTGCTGCTGCATTCTCTTTCCCTCTTGGTGAACCTAACTCCACAAGCTCCACCAATAGTGGTATCCCTCCTTCATCTCTAATCTCCATCTTTGCTTGTGGCACGTTTGCAAGATTAGCCAAAACAACCACAGCTCTCTCCACCAGTCCACCTGCCGGATCCATCATCTTAACTAAGTACCTAATTCCTCCAGCTTTGATTACTTTCTCTTTCTCCCTGTTGCGTTGCAAGAGGTTGAATAGAGCAGTGGCTGCGTCTTTCTTTGCTGCTTGACTTCCATGTCCCATTAGCTCAACTAGTGGCTCGATAGCTCCGGCTTCTACTATCTTTCTCTTGTTCTCTTGGGTCCTAGACAAGCTTACTAGAGTTGTTGCAACGTTCGCTTTGGCTTCTATGTTTCCTGTTTTGAGAACGTGAATGAACGGCTCGGTAGCTTCACTACTCGTGATGACATAGTTGACGTTGAGGGTAAAGTTCAGCAAGCAAGTTGCAGCGTCCTCTTGGATCCTCTCGTCCTTGGAGTAAAGCTTATTGACTAACGAATTGATTGCTCCACACCTGACAAACACAGGGCGATGGTCTATACTGTTTCTTGTTAGTATCCTGATCTGAGATGTGGCCTCTCTTTGTGCATCTAGAGAAGAACTCTCCAGTTCCTTAATCAGTTTCTTCACCTCTGCTTCCATGCTTGAACTGCTTTCAGTTTCTTTTATGGTCACTGGGATGATGATCCAGGGGTCACGTATACGCCTCAATGATGTAGCAGCAGCAGCAACAACATTAGTGCTTCTTTTGTCTTTGGAAGCCATTTCAGAGACAATGCCTGGTGCAGAAGCAGACCTAGTTAAGACCTGACGCAGCTCCTCCCATTTGGTAGCAGCTACTGATTCTATATGGTTGCACTTAAGTGTATCATCCATTACAGGAAGAGGCAGATAACCACTGGAACCTGATCCAACAAGAAGAGGGAAAGGCTGAGTTGAGTGAATCAACTCCATTGGATCAGGAGGATTGACATTGTTTGATTCACACCAGTTGGCAATGAATGCCTTGACAGTGAAGTTAGGTGCCAAACTGGTCCCAGATAAAGCCTGTCTTGTCTTTGGGCAAACCATGAGCCCCATGTCAAACCATTGTTCGATAAATGCCCGTTCGTATGTTTGACCAGATCCCACAATGACAGGATCAGTCATAAGCTCAAGTGATAGAGGGCAGTAAAAGTCAGAAGGTAACTGAGAGTCAGACTGCTTTATGTTGCCAAGGTAATCATGCATTTGCGTTATCAGAGAGATCAGTCCATCTATAAACTCAGCTTCCTTGTTGTTCTCGGCAAACTCGGCATTTTCCTTCAAGTTTGCAAGTAGTACACCTTCAATCAGAATATCCTGGTTGGATCTCAAACCAACACTCTCAGCAATTTTCACCAGAACCTCTGTAGTAAGTTCAAGACCTTTTCTTTGATCTATCAGAGCTAGATCAATAGTATAAGAAACTTCCTCTCTTCCCATTAGCTTTACCAGTTCTATGCAGTCCTGCAACATTAAACAAGAGCCAGACATAGCCTGTCCTGAGATTTTGGAAATTCTATTCAAAATAAAATATTTACAGATTCTTAAATATCTTTACAAATTTTGTAGATTAATTGTGTTCTTTTAAATACAAAGTTTTAAAACTATACTATTTTTTTAATCTAAATCATAATAATATAAAATTTATCAATATATTTTTATCATTTTCATAAACAAAATTTCTTTGATTCATCTCTTTTATTTTGTAATACACACTTTGATGTTATTATACCAAAAAATTATATATATATATATATATAACTTATAAATAAAAATATAGGGCCTTCCATAAGTGGGGGTCGATTGAAATGTTTCAAAAGAATCCTTACAAGCCTGGTTCTGGAGCCAGATCAATTACTAGAACCTAAAGAACACTACACACTAATTATTGAACATTGAGACTATAATACCTCACAAGATGGTGAGACCAAATCAACAGGTAAGAGCTTGAGAAGCTGAAAGACTTCCAAACTTGATTCCCTCAACTTTGATGCTAATGATTCAATTCTAAGAACCTGGGGATACACAAGATAGGTAGCTAGTAAAGAGAAAAAGACATTACTAAGAGAAGAGTTTGGCTGTTTCTTTACGTACATAGAAGATTCTACTAGAAAGAGGTTTCCAGCTCTCAAAATTCTCTCTTAGCTCATCAAGGTATTGAGATAACTCTTCAAAGCCTTTGCTAAGCAATTCGTTAGGAGACGCATTAGAGACAACAAGGTTGTCAAGAAAAGGCATAAGAAGCTTTGCAATCTCTTCTCCTCTGGTGTAATACTTATGACCTGGATTTGAAGATAACTTGTCCGTTGATGATAATATACTGAGATACGAGGAGATGTTATCGAGAAGAACTCTTAACCTAGACTCCCCCTCCATATGTACCTTGCGTTATGTTTAAAAAAAAACAAGAACATGAGTTTATAGTGTTGTGCGTCCGAAAGCAAATGGCAGTTTCAGCTTTCTCTGTCTGCTTAGTCGTTACAAAATTTATTTATTTTGGTTCTTGATAAATGTGTTAGGCTATTGTCGAGTCTCTTACTTCAAACCTTATTAGGCGTGTGTTTATGTAAAAATCATATATATATTCAAAAATTATTTATTATATTTTGACTTTTTTTGGGTTTTGGATTAGGAAGAGCTGATCCTATGTTTGATATTCATGTCATGTATCTTAATAATCTTTTAGACTTTCTAATTGAATCTGTGGATATTTTTGTTGTTGAAAAACAAGCTTCTTATTCTCGTTTTATTCAGCTAAAACTCCAACAAAGATAGGAGTTTTCAACAAAAGAGAGTTCTGAATATATTCTACATAAGTCTATGCTCTAAACATAAACACCATGTTACAAATACATATCATGACATTGTTACCATACTACTGTTGAAACCAACTTTCTATTGTTTTGTTTCAGTTTTGCAGATTTATTGCCATTCAGCAAAGAGGGTATTTGCATTTTTTTTTTACTTACTCATCATCCCTCTGTGTCACTTTCTGTGACGACACAAGCTGCCAAGGAGTGTACGTGAGGCCTCTCGAGATAAGGTAAAGCACAAACACCACATACGCAACAGCGAATATGATCACCGGCACAAGCAAAACCACACTCGTCGCAGCTTTTGAGAAGAAATCCACCATTATAGCAATCACAAGAGCAGCTACGATCCACGAGACGGTCTGCACCAAAGGCTGGATTTTGAAGCTGCCCATGATCTGCTCGTTAGAGACCAAACAAAGCAGAGGGATGACGGCGAAAGGGATCTGAACAGACTGAAGAACGTTCAGCCACTCGTTAAGCTCGTCGAGCAAAGAATCAGAAGAATCAAAGACGAGGGCCACGATCATCGTCGGGACGATGGCGCAGCTCCGTGTGATCAAGGCTCTGACCCATTTCTTCATCTTGAGATTCAAGAACCCTCCCATTATAAACTGTCCTGCGTAGGTGCCCGTGATGGTACTGCTCTGACCAGCTGCTAAAACTCCTATCGCCCATATATAGAGTATAGGGAAAAACCCGCCGCCGTATTTGTCCTGCAAGTACTGTCCAGCGTTTGCGAGACCGATGGTGTCTGCTATCTCTGTCCCGTAAAAGGCTTTGGCAAACACGGTGGTGACAAAGACGTTGATGATGAAGGAAACCGCGAGAGCTCCGGTTGATTCGATGGAGTAGTACTTGAGAGCTTCTCTGACACGGAAACTCTTTTTGGGATCGACTTTTCTCGATTGAACAAGCGCCGAATGCAAGAAGACGTTGTGAGGCATGATTATACATCCCACGATTCCAACCGCTTGTTTTATTGTCCTGGAACTGAGTTTTGGGACCAATGCTCCTGTGTTGAACCAAAAACAAAAAAGTTACTATTTTTAGTTTCTCCCAATGTTCTAAAATCAAAATCGGTCTAGTCTGCAAATTGGGTATGAACGTACTGCAAATTGGGTATGAACGTAACGTAACGATTTTTTTTTTGTAACGATTATTTAAAAATGATTTCTAAACTTTTAAAATCTTCTATAAAACGCCTAATCGCCGCCTAGCATTTCTTAAATATTGGGTTTTCTACTCTTCAAACTAAAGAATAAAAAGTGTTTAAGATCACTAACCAACAAGGAGTTCAGTTCCACTGGGCTTTGTCTGACCAAACATCCAAGCAAATGCAAGCGCCATGGTTGCAATCAAAACAGCAAACACAGCTTCTAGTTTCCTTATTCCATAATTCTCCAGAAATAGAAAGATGAAACTGCAATCAATCAATCACACATACTAATATCAGAAACAATTCTAAAACATCTCCAAGAATCAAAAAACAACCCTAAATTTGAGAAAACAAACCAATCCAAAGCAGTGATAACAACACCAGCCCAAAGAGGAATAAGCCCATTAGACAAGATCTTGATAGCTATAGCACTACCGATAACTTCCTGAATATCAGCACCGATCAAAGCAATCTCCGCCATGATCCAAAGCACCATCCTCGCCCAAGTGGGATACTCCTCGCGGCAAAGCTCGGCGAGATGTCTCCCCGTGGCGACGCCGAGGCGAGCGGAGAGAAGCTGAATGAGAAGCCCGATGGCCGTGGCCCACATGAGGAGCCAGATCAGAGAGTAGCCGGCGATGGCTCCGGCTTGGAGATCGCTCTCCAGGTTGCCTGGATCGAGGAAAGCTATGCTCATGAGAAACCCGGGTCCGGTGAACAGCCATAGCTTCTTCCACGAGAAGCGAGGTGAGTTCCCGAGCTCGTCGTAGTCGGCGCCGTCTTCTTCGTCGACGCCGACGATGTGGACTTTCTCGGTTTCTTCGTAGGCTCTCTCCTCCGATGCTAGTAACAAAGGACGACCTCTCTCCGTCTCCGACATTTGGTAAGAATATTTGAGTGTCTGAAGTCGGTGATGTAACTGCGGTTTTGAGAAGTGTGTCTCCTTTCTCTTGTTGCTGCTGGTTACTGGCTGCTGTTAGTATTATTGTCTTTATATAATCGGAGTTAATGGTTTTAGATAAGATTAATAATCAGAACTTGTGAAGTGTAGAGAAGGGCAGAAGGGGGTTAGTTTTTGTCAACAAACTCACTAGATCGTGTGAAGCTTGGGATTGTCGAATCTTTTTTTTTCTTGGGAATATCACTATCTCCACAGAATTAAAACTCTTATTTAAATTTAAATATAATAAAAAAGGCTTTCCTATTCGTTACGCCATCTATTAAACCTTTTTAATTAATGAAGAAAATGAAAAAATGAGGAAAAAAAGCATTTACAATATCTGATAGTGATACCATTTTATATAGAGTTTGGAATTTTCTGGTTAAATGTTTGAGACGGGGTGAGCACTAGCAGTAACAAAAATGAAATGGGTTAGGAATAAGAAGAAGCGTGTTTGGCGTGGTGGTTGCTCACTCCGTCAGCTCCCGCCACGTGCTCCACTGTTTTTACCTAACCGGGACGTACGACGGACATAAAGACAGACTGTCTCCAAAGTCTTTATAGTTTTCTGTCCGCGATAGCTCTCTCAGTTTGTACTAAACTAATCACTTTCAGTTTTAAGTACAGCTTGTGGACAACTAAATTTGAATAATATGCATATGCAAATACTTTTACCTTTATGCAGTTTGTTTTCTCGCAATTATTACTCGTTATTCGACGTACCATGAACCAATTTAGGATAATCAAATCTAACCTCAAGTACAGTTTTGCCTTTCTTCTCTAGTTTAGCGTTATAATAAATATATGTGCAGTTACAAAATATGGCTAGGAATTAGAGTGTTAAGACGGTTCCTACTACACTTCTAAAAACTACATTCTGAAATCTAGAACACAGACCGAGTTATCAGCGAAACAAGCTGCCAGTTTGTTACCTTCCTTGTCCCAACACACTTCGAAAATTCCTCCTTCTCCTGAGTATGTCTTTACTATCTTGCCTTCTTTTAGTGACCATATGTGTATCGAGTTTGTCCACTGACCCACTCGCTAAGTACTCCCCGTTTGGACTAAACGCCAATGAGTATACTGCGTCCCTTCATATCATTATCATCACCAATTCAGATTTTGCTACTACTAATGAGGTTAAACAACAAATCATCAATTATCATATCGAGGGCTAAAGTTTTTTACCTGTGGCCGTTGAGACTATAGATAGCATCTTTCCGAGTTCTGCATCCCATATCTTTACTGTTGAGTCAAATGATGCACTGCTCACATTCAAAGAAATAACACAGAGAGATCTGTTACACACAATGTCACTTTACTTTTTTTTTCTAGGTATTCTATATTTTTTTTATCACCTTGCAAGAGTTAGCGGTTTGTTAGGATTGTTGGTCCCTGGTCCTGTAGGGCTCCATCTGATTGTATAAATCTCCTGAATATAACAGAATAATCTATATCCTTAGACACTATTAAAAAAAAAACATTCCTCCAACACCTTATGTATACAGTATACCTTAGTATGGTCTCGGAGGTCATGAACAAAGTTGTGTTGTTTAAAAAAAAAAAAAAAAAAAGTTGTGTTGTTTTACATTCCGTATCTGAATAAAAAGATACGTACAAGATAAGGAGACAGATAAATACTGAACACAAATGTGTGTTTAAGTCAACGGGAGATAAAAAAGGTACTTTAAAGAGATTAATTCAGAAAACCTTTAGCAGTACTGTCATCAGAACATGAGGCCAGTAAAGTACCGGTAGGATCCCATTTCACGCAGTTAACCTCACCCTGCAATTATGGAATCACCGTGTATGATTGGTGATGAGACAAACGTCAGACTGATAATAGGACTTAAATGACAAGATATGAGTGAGAGACATTACTTGATGACCAGCAAAGGTTTTGACGGGCCGAGTTTCTCCAATCTTACATAGGTAGATCATTGTGTCCGTAGAACTCGTTGCAAAAGACACATTGTTGCGCCAATCAACATCAAGTGTTGGCCCTATACTCGCAATTACATCCAATGTCATAATCATATGAATGAGAAAACTTGATTCAAATCGATGTTTAATCCCCAAAAAAATAAAAAAGCTACCTGAATGAAATTCAAATTGCTGCTTCCATTCCTCTGCCTTTACATCCCAAACAACAGCAGTTCTATCGACACTTCCGGTTAGAAGATAATCACCCTTCTTGTTCCACTCTAGGGAAAAAAATAGGTCCCTTGTGTTTGCTCGGAGTGCTTAATGCTTATAAAGAGTCATTTGAAATTTTAGAAGCTAACTCCCAAAAAACGTGAGTAAATTTTTTGGCCAACGATACAGATTGCAGAGGAGGCTTATCTGATTCCTGAAGATATCGGAATATCAGAAAATTCAATTCCACTGAGGTCAGTGAATGACATCTCCAACAGCAAAAATAAAAATTACTCGTCCCTCCCTCCAAAAGAGGTTTGATATATTTTGCTCTTCTCCGACCTATGGTTCTATTATCTAATAACTTACACTAGGTGATAACCCGCGCCCTGCGCGGAGTGAATAGATTTTTAGAGATGGTCAAATTGAATTAATATAAATTATAAATATAAAATTCACTAAAAAAAATTAAACTGATCTTCAATTTTATTTTTAAACTTGTGTATTAGTTTTACAATTTTACTTGGAACTTGTATCGTGAAAGTGAATCAATAAGAGTAAGCGGATACTAATAAAAAAATTATCATTTAAAGATACATAAAACATAGATATAGAATATAAAATTGTTATCATTAAAAAATCATAAATAAAAGATAAAACGAAACATAATAAATAATAAAACCATGCTGAAACAAAATATAACAAAACATAAAATGATTAAAAATTACTAAAAACTGCTGTGAATAGTGCCATTAGAATCCTTCATTTGCAATCCTATTATGAGGAATCCAAAAATCATTTTATCGAAAATTTAAAACATCATTGAACAAAATCTGTTAACAAAATGTAGTACCTCAGTCTGAAATCGTCGATTTCTGAAACATCATTGGACTCAAAGACAATTTTCGAAAAACCATCAATGTTAATAGTATTCTTCAATCGACCTTATTATGAATTTTTTTTAACAAAATGCACATATTAAATCAGCTATAACATATTTTCAATTAAAAAATAAAATAAATTATCTGCTCGCCAATGGTGAATCGGTGTGTGTTCATGCCTTCATGAAAGGGGGTATATATACGTATTTGGCTGATTATGTCAATCAGAGAAAAATTGAAATCTCCCTAATTATGGCTAAATCCTGACTACAATCACGCAGTTTGAGGTTGAAGATAATTTAAAACTTTCCATGACACAGGTTATAAAATCACAAAGAACCTCTAATTAGGTAAATCATTTCATATATAAAGATAACTGTAATCAATTCATTTTTCTATTAAAACATTGTATTTATATCCATTTGATTTGGTTATGTTACCTCGGCATCAAAATCTTTCCAAATTTTGTTTAATAAAATATTAACCATAATCTAACATTCTCTATATAAAAAACCATCATTATGAATTGATATACAACCTGTGAATATCCAAGCAGAATCGGCAGACTTGAATTAAATCATTAATTTTATACACTTATACTCCACGATTTTCGCTCTAAGCATTTATAATTAGTATATTTAGTTTTTTTTTCTTTCTTCGATTGTAATCATAAATATAGAGATTTTTCATTAATATAACTTCTATTTAAATTTATTTTATATTTACGATTGAATAAAATGCGTTGATACGACATAGTTAACTTTTTTTCAAGACATAACCTTGGTAGATAATATGTGAAGTTATATCTCATGAATAATACTTGAAATATTTTTCGGTGGATTAGTTTTATATATCAATCCGACGTTTGTCTTTATAGTAGTGACGAAAATATACAATATGTAGCCATATATTAACAAAGTATCTCTTTTCTAATTTTTAAATCATATACCAAGTATCCCTAATATTACCAATTATATGTCAAAGTCTACATCGAATTTTTAACATTTGCACCAAAAAAAAAATCTACTTCGAATGGAACTCTTCATAAAATATTTAGACAATCTTAATTTATCTTATATTGTTTCATATCAAATTACCATATTTATCTTCCTTTGTTGTATAGGATTTAGAGAAATATATATTTGTATTTATGATTGTACTAAAATGAGGTAACTGAATTGCTCATAGTTTGTTAAGGAGATGTAAGGATTTAACATATATATATATTTTTCAAAGAATAATTGCATGATACCTATCAAAAATGGTAACTATCAATCTAATATATGAATAAATGCATGATATGTTTTGAAAAAAGGAATCAATATGGAGTATTAAATTCATCTTTTGCATTGCACATGAAGCCATGGTCGACGATGATTAATAATAAGAGGATACTTACACATTTAGCTGAAATATGATAGAGTTTGATTTCAATTAGCTGGAATATTCTGTATTCATGGAAAGATCATTTTGTTTCTATCAGCTTCAGCCCTTATTATATTTATAAAAAGATGCTCGAACTTAAGTGGAGAAAAAAATATTAAAGGTTCATACAAGTAAATGAATCTTTCTGAAAGCTTGAATCAAGAACAGTTTTCAAACAGTCTTTAATAAGGCTGTAGTTCTACGTTTTGACAGGTTATTACGAAACGCATACGTTAACATTATGCAAGCGTACTCCAGCTTTAATAACGCTGATTTGAAATCACAGGAACTTTATTATTTAGTCCATATTAGTTTTTTATACATTGTTAAAAAATATTTATGGTTTATGAGCATTATTCATTGTTTCAGTATTTGATAATGGGGTACGGAATGTTGAGTATCCGAACTTTATATACATACAGTATCAGTAAATTTTCTTATATACATATAGTATCAGTAATTTTTTTTATATAATTGCACTTTAGAAATGAAAAGTGCAGTTACTATAAAACAAACCTACTAATAAATTTTTTTATTTTGAATAAGAAATGAAAAGCGCAATTATATATGAAAAAATTGGTCAACCTGAATTCTCACAACATTCTACGAAATGGTTTAATATGGAAACTACGTGACTTTGTTATATATGGAAAAACAAAATCAAACATAAATGATTGATTGAAAAATTAATCATCTTTTATTATCTTTAATGATAGTAACAATGATTCATATGTTATAACAAAATTTGGTTGATTTAACAATGGCAAAATAATGTAATTAGTCTAGTAATGAAAGGGTTTTATTAAGATAGGGGTGAGAGTGAATGTGAGGATGCCACCTAGGAAATGGCATTGTGTAAATAACACATCAAGTTAAGGTTGTTTTCTTTTAGTGCTCCTAAAATAATATATAGGGGATATTGGGCCAAACCCATTTAACATGTCATCATCTATCTAATTCTTATATATACATATATTTTCTTATTATCCAAAATAACTTCTGATAAAAAAGTTAAAAATTAAAGAGAAATTGCAGTGTATATACAAACATAATTGCTAGGATGGATTTTTGGTTTAACAGGCGACGTGTTTTTTCTTAATGACCAGACTATCCCTATTCACTAGTTTGATACATTAGGTTTCATCATTACAAGTGAAGCAAGAGACGAAATGAAAAATATCATCACTATATACTCCCTCCGTTCCTAAATATAGGATTTTTTGGAGTTTTTCTTTGTTCCACAATATAAGATTTTCTATATTTTTAAGGTAGTTTTGTATACTTTTGAGGTTCTTTTTTTATTAAAAGTTGTACTGATTAAATTTTATTGGTAAACAGTTATTGGAAAGTGTGTAAATGATATAAATAATTAAATAAAGTGCAAATAATTATTATAGTCTTAATAAACGTGAAAAAGTGTAGAAAATCCTATATTTAGGAACAGAGGGAGTAGTTCGTAATTATATCCTACATCTTTCTCATCCCCTTTGTTTTCTCCGCAACCTCATTTTCTCCAATCTCTCTCCTCTGAATTTTACAGTCGTTTTGTCATTTTCTAAAATCTTCTACAACTTGTTCTCTTATTTTGTCCCGACTATGAATTACCGGAATAATCATCCTTCAATCTCAATCGCATCTACTTTTCCGGCGAAACCCCTATTCTCATCGGCTCTCCGGTGGAACCGTTGTCTCACAACACCATAAATCATTTCGGATACGTCTAGGCCCTCCAAATGATCATGATCTGCACTCACTGAAGCTGTACGACGAGACTCTGCAACCGATGTAACTAGTGCTGAAGATGATGATTTTTCATATACCCCTAGGAATGGTAGCAAGGCAGCACACGTAAGGACGTTGGATACTGCTAAAAAAGTAGACATCTTCACATTCCTCACCTTTTTTCCTGCTTTCGACCATTCATGGTTATCCAGCTATTAATGACATTGTAACAAAATTCTAAAACATAGCCGGTTAACTGAGTCATGTTATTTATTCGACTTGTATTAGCTATAGTAACCGGATAATAATTTGGTTAGACTTACATTTTCTAAAATAGCTGTACGGATAGAATTTTGTAAACTGTGTGTCACATCTATTATCCGGCTAATCATCGATTAAAACACATATTTCTCTAAATATCCGGCTAATCAAAATGTTATATTTTTCATTGTATGGGTAGGTGTGATTTCTATCATTCTGCATGAGAGTAACCTTGAGGTCGACGAAGCGCAGCTATGTTTCTCTAACGAGGCCAATGATGCAGCTTTAGGCAGGAAAAAGAGTGAGGAAAAGCACAAGCCAAACCCTCACCAATAACGGCGCTGATGCGGATTATGTTGCTTCACATTGTACAAGAGAAGATCAAAGGCGATATTAACAAGCTACTAACTCTACTTTTGGTCTATAATGTTGGATAACTAGCTATTTATCCTCATTCCATTAGACATTTATATACTTAGCCGTCTAGTATATAAGTTACCCAGCAAACATATTTTTTGTGATGTCGTCAACATTATGTAATATATCCGGATTCATCATCATTTATCCGTTAAAGACCAAGATTAGCCGTCTATTTCAACAAATATCACCATGTGTTCAAGTGTCATCGTTTTTAAGAGTAATCTAACTAGAATCTACATATATATATATTCACTAAATCTCACACAATGAACCATAAATTTGTAAATATCTTTTGTTTTTAATTTTAAAATGCACTAATAACAAGTGATTTATCCATCTTACAATATATTAGGAGGATTTGTTTTTTTTAGGCATTCTAATTGGTTAGAATGCACGTTCTAATTGGTCAGAATGCACGGTTAATAGTAGGTGCATAGCATAGCATGTAAACGTTATTGTGTATATATATTTTTCCTCATCATTACTTTACATGTAATGATTACGAAACTCTTGAGCTTCTCACATAAAAAAGAGAGAGACCACGTAGGGGCATCGATGTATTTTTCAGGGGCAGAAGTTGGGTCTGAAGCTTGGGCTTCCTCTTTTTCCATATCTGCAAATATTGCCACCAGACTGTATTTAATCTGCAAATGCCTCAAAATTAAAAGACAGAAAATACATAACTAAATATTAATCAAAAATTAAAAATCAATTTCATTGATTTGATAATTATCTTTGTCTCAAAATTATTTTATATTGTGTTATAAAGTATCTATCAACCTTCATAAATAATTCACTTAAAATATAAAGAGAACAATGCAAAGAAAGCAACGTCCCACTAGGTGTTGTGGCGTTCATGTGATCTTCCATCACGGGACTTGGTTCTATTCTCCCATAATGAAGTGGATGTTATTGATTTTCAGAGAATGGTTTGTCCAACATTGTATGCAATGATTTGGTTGAAAGATGGCATTGGAGTTTCACTTGAGGAGCCTCTTTTACAAAGGGAAAATTATTTTGGTTGGATAATGGGATATAGCCATATAGGAGATTGCTCATCTCACTATTCACATCTTCGTAAAGACCAGCACTTCTATGAGTGTTGGCGATGGCAGCCACTGGAACAAGGCTCCAAAGGACAGCGTTGTTTGTGCTTTTGTACAGAGTGGGAAGAGTTGTTTGTGTGGTTCATTTTGCGGTTTGAGATGTCATGTCACCAACCTCAAATTCTTGTATGGCCATGACAGAGCCGGTATTCTGTTCTAATCTGGGATTTCTTTTGGCATTTTACGTTAACAACAGAAGTGTTGTTGCTGCATTTGCCAAGACCGTTATGAAGCGTTCTGATTAGTTCTTATTAGTGTATCAAACCGTAAATCAAATGTTGGTTAAGTCTGGTTTAGTATTATGATGTAAACCAGTACATGAGCTCTCTATATAATAAGCTCATTTTGAAAGACTTTGACATTTAACCGAAATAGAAAGTTTGTTACGACTTCATCTTCTTCCTCAATTCATCATCACTGACAGTTCTTTGCTCTAGTTTGCCATGAGAATATTCTTTTCAGAAGCCAGAGGTGTAAGCGATTCTTCGTACTAGTCTTGTTCAGTTCTTCGAGCTTATGACGTTTTGCGAGATACTTTCACCACATCTCTCAATAGTGCAAGAAATTTGTTTGCGCTTTGCCTTGAAAGTAGTAACAGCTAGCAGACCCACGTTCTGTAGTGCATCCTTCTTATTTATGGGCCTCTGTATTGGTGTCATAAAACAGAGCACTGGTGTAGTTCGTATTCCATGTGGGCTTGGTTTTATTTTAGTTTTCTATTATTCTAGATAAAATACAGATTAGTTAGGAGATAACTTTAGAATCTTTGTTTTGTTAGCCTACATATTTAGGCAACCATCATTTGTAAAGAATCACGTTTTATTTCATACTAGGATATGTCCGCGCCTTCCACGGAGTGAGAAAAATACTTAATATTTAAAAGTACATCATATTTTAAATTTTTTCGAACAAACAACAAAAAAACACATTTTTTAACAAAAGTATAGCATATTTTAACTTATATACAATAAAATCTATAAGTAGATACGAGATGAATTTAATATACCATTATTAAAATAATATATTTATCAATATATATTGTATGCAAACGTAAAGTAAGGTAAAAATAAAAAGGATAACACAAAAACATACATTACGAATTAGAAAATATAATATCCTATCTTTTGTAGACAAATTGTAAGTGGACACCAGGACAAAATTGTATAAAATTATATTAGTATGGATTTGGGTTCATTTAAGTATAAACGAATCTATCAATTTTTTTTCAAAATGGGTCACTTAAATATATGAAGCCGGTAGACTAATTAAAAAATTGGAAAAAAAATTTCAGAAAAAATTGGACAATTTTTTTTCAGAAAAAATTTTAGACAATTTTTTAAGAAACGAAATAAAGTCTGGCCATTTTGAAAACTAAAGTATATGAAAACGATAAAAGCTGAGTGATATATGGGTCTCCTCCCACATATGTGTATATATACTAAAGCAGTTGCTTAAACAATAAATTTGCATATACAATTTAAGGGAATACGAAATCAGTTTATAATGTGATTGACCACTAAATCAGTTTATCTCATATTTGTTTTTTTTTTTGAATACGAAATTACTTTGCGTGAATAGTGTTAATTAGCGCCAATCTTGGACTAATTATTAAATGTTTTAAAGATTAAACTTGTGAATCAAGTTTTGCGTGATTTAATATTTAAGTCTGAATACAAAAAAAGATAACGTGGATTAGGAAACAAAAAGCTACAATCAATCTTGTTTAAAAAACGCTACTATCAATCATAATTGCAGCACTGATCATGGCAGATTAATATAGGAATCAGAAAGATTGACTAATAGTCTTTAATGATAAAACATTATATAGAAAACAGTATAAAAATTACATTAACTCATATGAACCCCATATAATATTTTTGAATCAATCATACAATTTTGAATCAAATTGTATGTCGTCACAAAACTGGGAAACGGTTCTGCAAGAACAATAGCCTTCAAATATTTAAATCAATATCATTAAATTTATATACAGTATACAATATAATGTTAATGTTAATATATACAATATTCTATATCTGTTAATATATAGGATAAGCCAGATTTACACGTTTATATCTATTATGTGTAACAAAATTCATTCACATTCTGGTTCAAAAGTTAGACAGCCGAGGATTGATAACCTTTTAAAAACATGTTTATGTAAGGACAAATTACTACTTCAAAAGAACCAGAATTCGACAATGATCATTTCTTTAGCGTTAAAAAAAAGCAGGAGTGAGAAGCGGTGTGTAATGAAATCTATGGAATATGTCTAAATTTGGATTTTAGTTCTTTGTAACAATAAGAGGGTATTATTTCTACTTTGTCTACTTTACTATGCGGTTTCCTCTTCTGGGATCTGTTACGTGTTTAAGTATTTGTGTGGTGTAATCCAATAATTTGCTTCCTGAATATTTAATTCAATAAAATTGTGATCTTCTAAAATCCCGAGAATACTAATATACATAACTCTCACTTGAGAAAACCGGTAAATTAAATTGAGATGTAAACCACTGATCTAGCATTTTAATATTGATTTTTTTATTATAGAATGCAAATTGTGGACCAGAACCAAAAGATTTCTCGATGGTGGAATATTAATTGCATTTTCGTATTGTAAAAATTTTAACAGTCTAAAAGTAAGAGAGAGAGTGAGACACATTAACATTTACATTTTGAATAAGTCATGGTCGTAATTATAGAAATAGTTTGCTATTTGTCTCTACACAGTCAATCATTAATTTAGTGCACGTAAATGCATTTAAATGTCAAGAAGAAACCGCATAGTTTCAGTTACCACTACGTTACATAGTTTAGGTCATCAAGAACAAAAATCAATAAATATAGTCAAAATGTAATGAAAAATCATGCTGTAAATTTGGGACATAACGATGGCAACTAATGTAAATAATCTAGTAATTTAAGGATTAATGCATAGGAAGGCTGAGGTGAATTGTGAGGAAAACACCTATGCAAAATGGCAACATGGTAATAATTCTACTCTTTAAAGGTTGTTCTTTTTAATTGCTCCTCTATTAATACTAAGGGGATTAATCAAAGAATGCTTTTTGCATTCTTCATTCCATTGTATTCGGCTAGAAAATTGGTTGGTGTTTTCAACGAAATTAACAAAACAGTTACGGACTTCTTAGTATAGAGCGATATTTCAAAAATATAGAAAAGGAAACTAGAAAGACCATGTTGTTAACATACAAATGAGGATACTGTTCAGATACTTGTTGCAGCTCCTGATCAGTAATCCTAGGCCAATAACGTGGAAGCATTTAGGTCTTGCCAGCGACCTTCTGGAGGAGGACGAGCGACATGAATCTGTGACCTTTTAGTATGATTCAACTATTAGAACGAACCGGAGATATTGAAAGCAAAGGAGACGGACGGATCTCGGATCCACCACAGAATGATAATTAGGTTTTAGAATCTAGAGTTTCGACAAGAGGTTCTTGAAGGATTTTTTTTTTTTTTTTGGCAACGAGGTTCTTGAAGGATAATTAAGGGATTTACTCATATATGCATATCCCAGATATGATGTTACTACAGGTATTGAACAACAATAAAAAAAAACAGAGATCAAATAAATCATGCGGAGTCTACTCGTTGTGTTCGAAGTGATCTCATTTGCATTCTTCCTCTTCTCCTCCCTCGTGACTCAAGGGCTGAAGCTAACCATCAACTTGTTGAACAGCAAAGAAACGGACGAGGTTAGTAAAGCAAATATCAACAGTGATCTTCTTCGTCTCGGTGTGGTTGGTGCAGCCGGTGGTGGTCCATCTTGGGCTGTGTGTTCCTTCTGTTGTCAATGGTTGAAGTTATTCAGCTCCGTCTCGGGCTGCTCTCTTGTGGTACCTCCTCATTGGCGATTCATACCGTGTTGACGCTTGTGGTCTTGGTCTCTTCTGCTCTTAGTGTTTATATTTTCACTGTGTTTTACTCTTTCATGAAGTGAATGATTATCTTTTTACATATATTAAGAAACCTGATAGTTGTAATTTTTTAAAGTAACATATAGTTGTTAAATTAGTGATATAAGTATACGCATGTATCTTGGTCTCTACATAAAGAAAGAAAATAGTGTTTAATAAACCTAAGCAAGTAAGGAGTATGTATGTTTTGGTTAAATAGACTACCGAGAATGTGAATCAAATTAGAACCCATTAAAAATTATCCCCTAGAGACTGTAGTTAATTGATAATTGAATTTGCCTTAGAGAGCATACAAACTTTTCAGCATTAGAGAATGAAGCAATGGGTGAAACTATTGATGACAAGAGCTTGAAGGTGCAGATAAAGGAAATCAATAAAAACAAAAACAGTCCACCTATATTGCAAAAGAGACCAGATTTAAAATACTTCATGTAATCATTACAACATGGCTCACAATTAAGTAAAATTGATCTCCATAGAGTACAAGCTAAAACAAAATTATATATGGAAAGATCTCAAAAACTAAATAGATAATCATGTGGAATATCCGACTATCTGAGTATTATAAAAATGCACATCTGAGAATTATAAAAATGCACATGTGATTAACATTAACATTCAAAAGCAGATTGAAGATATCAAACTGATTCACAGAAAACTAAACAACTAAGTACAGAGAGATTCATGCATAAGCTCACAAGACTAGCACAGCATCGTCGAAATATATAAGACCAATTCACATACCACTTCTACGAAAACATAGCCAGAAGATCAAACCAAAACTTTTCTAGGAAACATGTTCTTGCATGAATATTCAGAATAACCAGCACGAATTAGATCACAGATCAACTCCAAAATCTTTTTAACTGTAATCTCTTTCAGCGATGACCAAACTTCAAAAATCGAAAACATTAATATGCACGCACAAACACGGCAATGGTCAGTGTCACTCCCAGTATACCAACCATTCCATCTAATCAGTAGTCTTGAAATTGAGATGATATAATTTCCCTTGCCCCTTCGATGCTCGATACGTGTGTTGAGTGTTTTGTATTAATTACTAACAGCTAGCACTCACCACGTGAACTTAAAACTGTTGCTCATTTAAGTCATTATTCACAGTGATGAATGGTTGCAGTTAGATTGCAGGACCAGCTTGACACTATTAGAACATCTCCAATAAGCTCCTTCATTTTTAATGGAGTCCACCTTTAAAATAAAGGAATGAAGGGATGGTTCTCCATCAATTATTCTCAAATTTATTTTATAAAAAAATTAGTAATTTACACTCCAGTTTTTAATATTAATAATATTTATCTATAATCATAAAACTTTTCAAAAGATAATAAAACATACTATTTGAAACATATCAAAATAAAAAAAATTGAGAAAATAAAATAAATGTAGTCAAATATATTTATAAATAGTACAAAAAGTGTTAATAAAATAATTATAATCAAAATACATTTAAAAAATATAACTATAAGTACTAAAATATGATATATAAAAAGTTTTTCATACTATTGTAAAACATATATAGTTATAGAAAGTAAAATGAAAAGTAAATAGTGTTTTAAGGGGGTGAAAGTCTGTTGAAATGCAAAAGTTTTCAAAAAATAAGAAGATAAGAAGATGTTGCAGATGCTTTTATTGGTTGCAGGACCAGCTTAACACTATTATTGGCTCTAGTTTTTTACCCTTTAAGATTTATATTCATATTATATTTAAAATATTTTTAAAATTTAATCAGTAATATTTTGTATATTGCGTGATGAAAATAAAACAATATACATCTATTATATTAAAAGAGAAGTCAAGACTTATTTCATGTGTGATATTTAAAATGGACTATCTCCTAAAAAATCATTAATTAAATTATATCTATCATTTAATTTTACATTATATCTATGTAACTACTTTAATCATAATATCTTTGATATCTTTTCATTTTAGATATATATATATATATATATATATATATATATTAGAAAAAAACTCCAACAAATTTTCTGAAAAATATTTTAACAAGATCTCAATACTTAAAATTTGATGTAAAAATGTTCATCTAATTTCGTAATTAATACTAAAATATTGTTATACATTAATTTATACTCATTTATCATTTATAAAACGAAAATAATAATTATATCACATTTTTATTTATTTTATATACATAGTCTTTCAGATTAAAATAATTATTATACTGAATTAAATATGATAAAAATATATTAAATTGATATATTAATATATTTTATTTTTATAAATATAAATACTTATCTTAAAATAATATAGTATATTAGTAAAACGGGTATCACATAATAAATTATATAATACATATCTACAAATTAACATATCTGAAACTTACATATATAATAATATATTATCTAAAATAAATAAACATAAAAATTGCTAAAAGTTAATCCAGATTTTGAAGTGTAAGTAAGAATTTAAAATAAATTAAATACAAATTAATTGTAAAATATTTTGTTCCATGTATATTTTGAATCTTTTAATAATAAATATATGTGATGGTTTGAAATAATTGATTAATTACGACATGTAACCTATAAAATTCTGTTTTAAAATAATTATATAAATATTTAAATATATAATTAACATAAATATATATCACTAATGATATAAAATAAATATCTATAAATAATATAAAATGAAATATCCGCGCAGATCATAGTCTAGTATCAAATACTTTTGGTCCCTTTTCAATTTATTTATTTTATTTATTTTATTTTTTTATTTTTCTCTATATAAATATAGACTTACAAAAAAAAATAAAGCCCCTTGACCATTAATTCACGGGACCCGTTTGTCCCTCCTAATTACCTTACCGTGAATTGTTGCTACCTATATAGATCCCTTTTATCCTGTAAAAGACTCCATATTTTTTTAACAAAAAAGACTCGATATTTAGAATTTTAAAAAGAATGAGTTTGACTCTGAAGCTTCTGCTTCTACTTCTACTTCTTTTTGTCTTGAGTCATCATGTTGATTCTGGCTCTATAGTCAAGTTTCTTCCCGGTTTTGAAGGCCCTCTTCCTTTTGAGCTTGAAACCGGGTTTGTAAAATGTTTATTTTTTTTCTTTTTTACCAATGTATAATATGTGAAAAGAAGAATAATAATAATATATACTCTAACCATTAAATTTAAAATATGTGCGTTTGAGTTTGGAATTAGTAATTTTCTATTCTTCGGAACAAAAGGTACATCGGTATTGGTGAGGAAGAAGATATACAATTGTTCTACTACTTCATCAAATCTGAGAAGAATCCAAAGGAAGATCCTCTACTTATTTGGTTAAATGGTGGACCTGGATGCTCTTCTCTCCTAGGACTTCTTCTTGAGAATGGTAAAATCTATAAAATATATTCATTTTAAACCATCATTTTCAATGGTTTTTCTTAAAGTGGTAAAACCAAAAATAGGACCTCTGGCTTTTAAGTTCGAGGTTTACAATGGAGATCTCGCTTCTTTGGTCTCTACTACATATTCATGGACACAGGTATTGATGGAAAGTACTTTCATACGTCGATCATAAATCCAATGATCTATTTGATACTTTTCATAATCTTCATCACATTTTCAGGTGGCTAACATAATATTCTTGGATCAACCTGTTGGATCTGGTTTCTCATACTCAAGAACTCCACTTGATAAAATTAGTGACACAAATGAAGTTAAGATGATCCATGAGTTTCTTCAAAAGGTAATTATTATATGGCAAACTTGAGTGTCTTCTGAAAGCCCTTGTATGTCTTGTAATCGGTGGCAGATTCAGAAACAATTATGACTGAGGTCAGATTTTATTAACTACAAAAGAACTTAGGCTGAAATTTGTAAATTTAGCTAACCGGAAAGCACAATAGTTTATATTTTTGTACTTGTCTTTATTGTATCACATCTATAAATACTTGTAAGTTATAACATGAAATATGTAACATTTATATATTTATATTTTTATAAATCTAGATTGGTATATATTATAAATCTAGATTTCGATCCGCACAACGATTTTCATTTTATATACATAAATATTTGAATTGAAGTAAGATAAAGAAAATCAAATGTTTAGAATTAGAATAATATGATTATATTTAATAAGGAATCAAATAATAATAAAGAATCAATATCGGTTTGTTAATCAATCCTGTTTTGTAGGAGTATTTGGTTATATTATGAGTGATATATTATTAAGTCATATTATTTAATAAAAATTCTTATGTTATTTACTTTTTTTAAAATTATTAATAGATTTCGATCCGCAGATGTTAATTTTCATTTTATATACATAAATATTTGGATAACTGGTAAGGTAAAGAAAATTAAATGTTCAGAATTAGAATAATATGATTACATTTAATAAGTAATCAAATAATAATAAGAAATTAAATATCGGTTTGTTAACCGATCCGGTTTTATAGGAACCGGTGGTTGTATTAAAAATGAGATATAATTAAGCTATGTTATTAGTAATAAATAAATGAATGATAAATGATTTCTATTAATAGTCCATTTTCTAAAATATAACACATGAATCAAAGTTGTGACTCTACCGTGAATAAATATTTATTTTTTGGTATCATAAAACTTATCTTAGTATCTACAAAGTTATATGCTTTTCCGGTTAATTCATATTTAAGAAACGATGGTTGTCAATAATGCATAGCAAACCAAGT
Source organism: Raphanus sativus (assembly GCF_000801105.2). Classification (NCBI taxonomy): domain Eukaryota; kingdom Viridiplantae; phylum Streptophyta; class Magnoliopsida; order Brassicales; family Brassicaceae; genus Raphanus; species Raphanus sativus. The sequence goes on from NC_079516.1 coordinate 44,693,812, forward strand.
GAACCACCCACCATTCAACAAGATGTAGTATCGTGTTCAAATTCAAGTCTAGCAAACCCCTAAATAATATCTGCCTCTTCTAACCGGTGAAAGTGATACTGACCCCAGTTTACGAATGTCATATTCTATTCGTATCATTTTAAATGGTGTTTAGAGATTTTAATTTTGTTTTATAAAAAAAGATGTTCTATAATTCTATATAGATAAGATTTAATATTATTTGAAATTTGTGATCAATTACAAAAATTTGTATTTTTTTCTTATTGGTTGAATTAATTATATTTTATATTATTAAGTTAAATTGCATAAAGATTTTGTATTTTCTTAATCTATGTGTAAAAATCTTAAACAACAGAGGAAGAGAGAGTATAATATTGGACAAGGATATTCCACTATTATCAAACAAGAAAGTACAGAATAAAAAGGTTAGAAACGGCGTGGCGAAATTAAATACCTCTAACTATAGTATTTTCTCCGTTTCAATTTATTTGTCGTTCTAGACTTCGACACACAAATTAATAAAACATTTAATTTTGTATATTTACTAGATAAAAACATCATTACCAATACACCTAATTAGATTTCAACCAATAAAAAAATAGATTAGATTAAAAAGTCAATAAATTTTGCATTGAAATCATAAAACGACACTTATTTTGAAACAAAAAATTTGATCCAAAATGACATATAATTCGAAAAGAGGGAGTATTTATTTTGTCGGTAGAATCATCACAGAAGTCTAGGAGACTAAAACCCTCAGCTCCACAAAATTTAAAGGTGCCGTGTTAGTTTTCTGTTGGTTAGCTAATCAAGTGGTCGAGTTCCATTTCCACCTAGTTTCGTTCAAGTTACAACTCTACTGTCCTACAAACCGTTAAGATTATAAATGAGTTTTGTCTTTTTCTCACACTGCATTACTCACATATGCATGTAATAATCTTAATGAGTTTTGTCTTTTTCTCACCCTGCATTACTCACATATGCATGTAATTTTCTTTTACAAGCTGTCATTGCGATACTTTGTATATATATGGGTGTGGACGATGTTATTTTGAAACCAGTGCGGATCCATAAACTATTTTTACCAGGGTCAAAAATTTAAATAGTATTCAAATAAATTAAAGTTATAAATAACATTTAAATAAATGATGATTATAATAATATTTTATACGTCTACTACTATTATATCAGCTTGTTTAGGAATCAATACCAACGAACTCGGACCAGCATAACTGTGTTTTAATGAAAACATCAAAAAATTAAGTGATTTGGCTATATGTCGATTAAAAAGCATGATAAACCTATAGATATAAAAATTTGTTAGATGAATTTCCAGAAAAGAGATATAAAGGTTTGATTTACTATTGTTAATTATAAAGATACTATAAATTTTTTGTTGCATAACTATTTTTTAATAATTTAAAGTTTTATACTCTTTCCGTTTCTAATTGTAATTAGTTTTGATTAAAAATGCTGATATTTAGAAAGTTGTTATTTAAAAAAAAATATCATTTAATCAATTAATTCAACCAATTATAAAAAATATAATATTATTTTATTGGTCACACAATATTCAATAAATGAAAAATGCATTGAAATATGTAAATTACTTATATTGTGAAACAAACATTTTTTGCTAGAACTACTTATAATTCGAAACAGAGGGAGTATTATTTAGGACCTCGATTATTAATATTGTACTAGGATAAGATATGTGTCTTGCGCATAATGAATTTATATGAAAATTATTTAAGAAATGTTATATGAAAAAATAAAGTTTATATTCTTGATCGAATTAATACTTTTGGCCTTTAAAAAACTTTTAAAAACTTTTTTTAATTACATAATTTATTTAATGATGAACTGATCTCATTTTTAAAAATACTTTAGGTCAAAAAATCACTTATCGCATAAGAACCTAACGTTTAGACCAAAGAATCTGAGGCCTACTATTTAATTACAATGAAACTATGCCAGCTCGGCTTTATATCATGAATTAGAAATTTAAAAGTTAATTATGGTTGTAAGAAGTTTACATTCACGTGCCAATCTTATATATTTCAATATTTGTCTCCTTTTTATGTCGTTTTTTTCTATTTGGTTATTGCTCGATATAAATGTGTATTTTAGAGTTTATTCTCATTTTATTATTTTTTGGTCTGAGATTTAGAAATGTTTAAGATTTAAAATTATTAAAGAGATCCATACTTAAGTCAAGATATGCGTCTTGTGCAGAAAAATAGTTTATATTTATTACTTATTTTATGTTTTTCTGCATATTATGAAATAATAAAATAATAATTATGTATTAAATAACTGAGAAATCAGTTACTGTTATGTAATAAATTGGTGTGTGCATATAAATTAAACGATCACTCTTACTTGCTTGTAATCACTTTAGGGTAAACATATCAAAACAATCAATCTTATATATGATGTATAATTAAATTTAAATGATATTAACGTAGATATATAATATAATTTTAATATGAATATTTATTAATTGAGATTTCTACTCATATGATTTTATGATTATTTACATATTTTTGTAATAAAAGTTTACACCAACAAATCATTTTTTAATTTGGGATGTTTAGTGGTTTCAGTAATTTATAATTATTTTAAAAAATGAATATTTCAAAATTAAAATAATAACTTTTCAATATACGTTCAATGCAAATAACAAAATATAAGTATGTATTTTCATATGATGTATAGTTTAATTTAAACGTTATGGTTTTATAAACACCTATTAAAATAAAATTATTTTCATATGCTTTTATAATCATTATATCTTGTTACATAAAAAAATAAACCTTGATCAAAAAAGTTTATGAGAGACTTTTAACATTTTTAGTAATTTATACTCGTTTTGAAAAATTCAAAATAAAACATATACAAAAAATTTAAAAAACGAGTCAAAAATTATATTCAGCGAGAGTTGAACTAGGTACATTTTACAGCTAGTAATGATGCATTAACCAGTTTAGCTGTAATGAATATTCGTATACTTATGAAAATATAAATATATAAGCAAGACAGTTAAATATTTTTTATTAATCTGTTTCTCTTGCCCAAGTCACGATTGGGCATTAACCACTTTGGCTACGTAAATACATTTTACAAATATACAACCATAAATATATACCGACTACAACTTAAAATGTTAGTTCATATGTATAAAATGTGGTAGCATACATATAAAAGTATGAAAAATTTATTTCCGTGTATTCCCCCAAAATTTTCCTGCTTTTTCAATAAATCGCTATGTCTGGATGTGCCACATGTGTGGCGCCTAACTAGTTTCCAAACAAGGTGTAAAAGTAAAGTTTATATATTTAGTCAATAAAATAAAGTTTATATATTTAAATGGAGGTAACTTACCCGAAAGCACTAGGTCTGAGACTTATTATCTTACATCCGGATTCAATTTGAGATCCACTCCGGATCTATTTCAACAACAAGATATAAGGGATGTCCAGATCAGAATCCAAATAATAAAATATTAGATCCGTCAAAACCAAATTCGGATCCGGATATCTTAATTTGTAATGAGCCTTGAATTCTTTTGATTAATATCACTCCAGACGTTTAAAAAAAATCGGTTAAAGTTCTTATTGGTACTTTTTTATAACTAAGTTCTAAAGAAACTTTCATTTAGTAGCAAACTCTAGAGTTTTTTTTCCTCTTTTTTGGCAGTGGCTAAACAAGCATCCACAGTTTTTCTCCAACCCGTTTTACGTTAGCGGAGATTCTTATTCCGGTAAGATTGTTCCAGCACTCGTTCAGGAAATCTCAAAAGGTATGTTTTTATCAAATCAATCGCTTTGGTATTCTCTCTTTTTAACAATAGTGGTATCATTGATGTAGGAAACTATATATGTTGCAAACCTCTCATCAATCTACAGGTCATTAATACTTAACTTCTTCTAATTATTATATTTTTTTCAAAAATCAAGAGATTTATAATATATTTTTATTTTTTGGTGTAAAGATTTATAATATATTTCTTTGTACAAAATCAGGGGTATGTCCTCGGAAACCCAGTAACATATCCTGAATTGGACATAAACTATCGTATTCCATTTTCTCATGGAATGTCATTAATCTCTGATGAACTATACGAGGTATGAGAGTGCAACATGCCATCAAATTTCCCTTTAATTTTCTACGTTACTACTTATGAAGCCTCAAATGATGCAACAATATATACAACTTTTTTTATCAGTCACTGAACACAAATTGCAAAGGAATTGATGGAAATGTGGATCCACGTAATACAAAGTGTTTGGAACTTGTTGCAGAATACCATAAGGTAAACACTCTGAACTTCAATCATTTTTTGCTAGGTACTAATTATACCAACATTAATTCTAATTTACTTTTTAACTACCTGCAGTGCACTGACAAGATAAATCCATATAGTATACTATTGCCAAATTGCGATGACGATGAAAATTCGGAAAATATATCTCCTGATTGCTATGTAAGTAATGCCTTTTTCCTCCATCTAGTGACGATTTAAAAGGGTTGGTAAATGAAAAAAACGAACTTGGAAGTCCCATAAAGATATGAGAATCAACAATTTAATGATGATAATATAAATGCAAGAACGATAGCACAAATGTAAAGCACAAATTACATCAGCTAATATTTTTACAAAGATACGTGCATTTACTAGTGTATACTATTAAAGCATGATTTTATTTTAAAAATTTAAGAGTATGCCCTTTCATTTCAATGTATTTACAAGTCTTCCGTTGACATTTAATTTAAAATAAAAATAGAATATTCTCTATAACTATGGTAATTAATACTTTCCATATTTTGTGAATGATAATAGTTTTAATATTTATGCAGTATATACTTTTCACTTAATTTGAAATTTATCATCTATAATATTATTTAAAGATCGGATATAAATATATATATGCAAATTAAAAATATTATTATGTCATTTTTTACATAATAATGATATGCTAATTTTGAGTGTTCAATTTCTTTTAAAACTTATCTTAAAATTAAGTTTTAGATCTAAACATAAATAAAAAAATACAAACTTATCATAGTAACCAAAATAAATTCATATCAATAATATAGTTTTCTATTACCATTGTTTCATTTTATTCAAATGACATAATACAAATTTAATTAAAGTCTAAATAGTTACTTTTCAATTTTATATAATATTAAAAAGTATGAATTATTTAATAAAAATTTCAAAAATATTATTTATTTTTTGGTTTTCAGCGGGTCATCTCATATCAGATCTTAGGTTAATAGCGGATTTTTAGATTTTTACCAGGTTTTATAAGATTATAATTACAATTCTTTCTATTAAATTGAACTGAATTATACACATATCACTGGATTTATTGGTTCAATCATATATCTCGATTGGATATGAAAACACCGCTTGAAAATCAATTATTATAATAGAACAATTTTTTGAAACACAAATATAAAACTTTAAAATTATTTATTCTCTAATCCAAATTATGAACTCAATTAAATTTTATCAAAATAAAAATATACTCGCGCTTTTAAAGCGCGAATCAAAATCTAGTATTCTTTTAAAGTAACACCGCTTGAAAATCAATTATTATAATAGAACAATTTTTTGAAATACAAATAGAAAACTTTAAAATTATTTATTCTCTAATCCAAATTACAAACTCAATTAAATTTTATCAAAATAAAAATATATTCGCTCTTTTAAAGCGCATGTCAAAATCTAGTATTCTTTTAAAGAGAACTTATAAGTTTCTCTTTAAACTGAATTCCAACAAAAGCAAGACCTTCTCGACTTGTTGCCATAGCCTCACACTTCCTAAAGTCGAATACAAAACATCTTCCCTTAGCTTTCAGTACTTCCACTCGCTTACAAGCTTATAAAACTCACTCTTATGCTAAGAATACAATTTCAGTGACAACCCTAATATATAGGTCGTATGTGACTATATATACAATACATCCAAGTCAGCTAACCTAGCCACCTACCAGATATTTACTAAATCCCCCAAATATGGTAAGTTTCCTAAAAGTCCTACTAAGTATTTATGAACTTCACATTGTGAGATCTCCCTTCTCCAAGGTTAATCTCTTCATGCTTTCTCTCCACGATGTCTCCGCATTAACTCTAACTTGATCGTCAATCCGTTATTCAAGTCTCGATTTTCACTTGGTCTTGTTCATCTGCATGCATACTCATTGTCGTATACTCTGCTCCATTTGTTGCTGCACTTGCGTCTGAATTAGAACGTCCACCTGATCTTTGCATCTTCGATCTCCCCCCTTTTAACTTTGAACTAGATCTTGATCCGCGCTTTACAAGCGCGGAATATTTTATGATGAAAATTCCCTTAAAAACTTATTAAATATTTTGTTAATTTATAAGAACTTTGTGTATCTAAAATATTTTTGCATTTAAATGCGATCCAAATCCGCGATCAAAATGAGAAAATCCGGAGGTCAAATAATTCGATATAGTTTTTTAAAATATCCATATTTTAAAAAGTCACTAAAATCCGAGACTAACCGTTTGAACCGATGGATGACCGATATGTAATCTAATTTTATTTAAATTATTATAGTTTCATTATTTTCATCTTTTAATGCAAATTTTAAAGTTCATTGTTTAAAAATTTTATGAAATTATGACGTTTCTACAAAATCTAGTTAGCAAATGACTAATTAAAAGGATGGGATCAGGATCTTCTATATCAGTATGAAATGATCTCTGGCTCCCAACCACTCGCCCGAGACCAGCAAATAAAAAAATTCACAACAGTTACCCTGACCTTACAGTCGATCAACTCATTGACTCGACTTCGCGAACTTGGGACTTGCAGGCAATTCGGACTTTGGTAGATCCCCAGGATGTTCAACTGATAGAAAGTATACCTCTGAGCAAGAGTTATCTTGTGGATAAAGAGGGATGGCATTTAACACAAAATTGGAGATATACGGTTAAATCAGGCTATCAGGTTGAAAGGATTTATCCAGACAAGGATAACCCCCCCCCCCCCCCCCCATCTTTATTTGACATACAGTTGACATACTTAAGGCACACTGTTGGAAAATTCTATGCACACCCAAGATCAAGCATTTTATATGGCAATTAGTATCAGGATGTATAGCAGTTAAGAAAAATTTACAAGCAAGAGGGCAATAAGGGGAAATTTATTGTGATAGGTGTGGAGATTTAGAGGAATCGATAAACCATGTGTTTTTCGAATGTCCTCTAGCATGTCAAGTTTTGCTCTATCGAAGATACCATCCAACCCTGCTATGTTTCCCACCCAATCTCTTTTCACAAACATTGATCATTTATTCTGGAGAGTCTGTCCGAAGATGGATGACCATCATTTTGCATGGATTCTATGGTATATTTGGAAAGTAAGGAATAACAAGGTGTTTAGTAATTTGGATACAGAACCTATGGTACTCTGAGAATTGTAGAAACAAAATCAGCACTTTGGGCAGAGGCTCAAACTTCAATTAATCAGAAGGCAACAAGAGAAGTAGAAGTCCCGAATCTTATGACAATCTCAGGCCGTTGATGCTTCATAGATGGGTCTTGCAAAGATAAGGAATCTCTTTTGGGTCAAGGATGGTATAGTACTCTGGAAGGTTATACTGCATTAATGTGAGCAAGAAATGTTCGAGCCAGTCTTTCACCTCTACATTCAGAAGTGAAAGCGCTAATTTGGGCTATGGAATGTATGAGGAACTTGCGATAATTTTGGGTTACGTTTGCAACGGATTATTCTCAATTGGTGAAGATGGTTTCGGAACCAGAGGAATGACCCGCATTTGCAAATTATATGGAGGATATCAAGACCCTACAAGAAAGTTTTCACAGCTCAGAAATCATCTATGTACCAAGGACGCAAAATTTGAAGGCGGATAGTCTAGCACGAAGTGCCAGGAAACAACTGATATTTTTTGTCAACATGGATGCCGAGCTACATGTTTGGTTCACAGAGTCAATATGACTCTTTATAAGCTGATGACAAAAAAAGAAAGAAAATGACAGATATAAAATAATTAAGAACTATAAATATCTTGATCATTTTACTCCTTTTTATGTAGCTTAATTAATTTTATTATAATTGTTTTGTGTAATTTATCTTGTTAATGATTGATTTATATTATAATCGGTTTAAATTGGTTGTTAACAATTAATGTTAAGCATTTTTCTTTAGATAACATATATTTAGAAAAAAATTCATAATTATTTTTGTTATTATATTTTTTGTACAATGTATAGTGTTTATATATATATATATATATATATTTACATAAATAAATGATATAAACATTATTTAGGCAATATAAATTAAATTAAATAATCCATTAATTTAATTGATTTACTATTGATTGAAATATTTTGTAGTATTTAAACCTGTAAAAATAAGTTCCCTTTATTTTCATTGTTTTTTCTTATATTTGAATTTTTCAATTTTACGTTTATCTAAATAATTTGGAAGATTTTTTTTTAGAAATCATTACCAAGATGAGATTTAATATTTTATAAGATTAATTATAGTGTTGTTTGGAAACATAAATGATAGTATAAAGAAATGAATATATTGTTTGGAAACATGGATAGTAGTATAAAATAAAAAATATTAATGATTTAATGTAAGTTTAACTATAAAGTAGCTAGGTGTATTTATTTTAAAAACTTACAAAATAAATGTTAGGTCAGACAAAATGTTTCTGTTGATGCTTCTCAAGTACCTCCAACACTCCGCTCACACACAAGCACAAATTATTTCCTTTTTCCGGTGCACTACCCCATGATTTCCTAGATATTTGCCATATCTCAAACTTTCTCATAAATGGAGTTTTTCAAATTTAAAAAAAAATATCGAAATCTTCCATTTGTTGTAATTACAGCCTTTGTTTAATAAATTTTCAGCGATATATATATATATATATATGATAGCTCATACAAATATTGAAACATGGTCGTCTTGGCAGTATTATCTATATTATCTCATTGAAAGTTGGGCCAATAACGAGAGAGTCCGTGAAGCTCTCCATGTTCAAAAGGTATTTCTCAACTTTGGATTAAGATCGTTGATGATATAAAGAAAGATCTAGAGTCTAAATTCTTGATCATCTGTGAATACAGGGGACTAAAGGACATTGGAAGCGATGTAACAATACTATTAGTATTACGTACAGTTACGACATTATAAGCAGTGTACCTTATCATCTGAATAACAGCATCAGCGGATACCGGTCTCTTATTTATAGGTTTGAAGTTACATCATTTTCTTTACAACCAAACCAAATTAAAAAAAAATAGGAACTTATCCCAAGATCAACCCTAACTAGTTACATGACTTTTATTTGGTTTTAGTTTCTATAAAATCTAAGATCAACTAAAACAATATCGTAAACTATATTGTTCAAACTTACCTACAATTCCAGAGATTGTAAATTTTTGTGTGTTTATGGTGAACAGTGGTGATCATGACATGACAGTGCCTTCCTTATCAACTCAAGCCTGGATCAAATCCCTCAATTACTCCATCATCGATGACTGGAGGCCTTGGACGATAAAAGCTCAAATTGCTGGGTACATACGGTGTTTCAAAAAAATATACTTTTCATTTATTTCTCATCGTATCCAAGCTTTTATGAAACTCACTTTAAAATCATTGGTTCCTTCTTTTTTTACCAGATACACGAGAACTTATTCCAATAAGATGACATTTTCTACTATCAAGGTAAGTCTTCTTGTTTCAACTTACCATTGTAATATTGTTGCATAATTTGCATTATAATTTAAAATCTTTTGAGCATTTTGATGTTAGGGAAGTGGACACACGGCAGAGTATAAACCAAACGAGACATTTATTATGTTTCAAAGGTGGATCAGTAGTCAGCCTTTGTAATAGAGACTCATGGCTTTGAAGCGCGGTTTTTTATATTATGAAAGACTCATTTTGAAAACGCTCAATGCAGATACTCTTGTTTGTTTTTTAATCGCATGTACACGCCTACGGGCCATAACCTTTTTCGGTGCTATGCGCATTTTTCGTCAATCCATAATCCATGAAACATTTATAAGATAGATTACTGATTTACTTGCCTACTTATTTTGTGAAGTCTATGCTCTAGTTTATATACAATGAACACCTACATGATCAACATTATGCACCTTCTAATCAAATACACTTAGCAAGTGTCGATCAAAACCCTATGGATATCGATCGACACCTTTCTGACACTTAAGCAAAATCGACACCTTCAGCTGGCATTGATGGACACCAGCAAAACTATGGTCGACGCTCTGCAGATCTCCAGAGTATGTTGAAATGGAGGCTATCAATATATCAACAGTTTTCTGAGGGACATGTCCCGAATGGAAAGATAAAGAGAAAGAGGAATAGCGTTCGTAATCTAAGGAGAGAGGCTAATGATAAGGAGATGGATGCATTCACCAGAAAAGTGATAAGGATCCATAAAGAAGACTCTTTTGATGATGCCTTCTACAAGCATAGGCTTTGGATGGTCTTCATGGAGAGAAGAGAGACATAAGAAGACATCAAGCAGATGTTCCACACACTCAGAAGCAAGATGAAGAAAAACATAAAATTGGAGAAGAAAAGTGACCCAGAAAAATTTGTGGTTCCATGACTGTTACAGGTCACCTCTATCCAAATGCTTTGGGTGATACTAGTTCTTCATGCTCAGAGAAATGGCTGAGTTGATGAGATTCAAAATAAAACCATCTCTAGATACTTTCACCTTTTTATATTGCTCTAGAGTAAGTTCAAGAGGGATTATCACAGACTTGGAGGTGAAGACTAGGGATGATGTAAATTTGATAATTTTAATATTTTTTAATATTTTTTAATATTTTAATATTTTTTAATAATTATAATAATATTAAAATCAATCAATTTTAAATGTAAATTTTAATTTTACTTTTATTTATAGCAAAATCAGCTGAAAAAAATCTAACAAAATCTTACTAAAATTTTTAAATATGTTTTTTAGTTAATGCATTGATTAATTTCTTAATTAGTAATATATTATTATTATGAACTAATATTAGATTAAATTTTAATGTGAGATTTTCCAATACAAATTTCAAAATTAAAATATTAAGATCTCAATAATTTTTCAGTACAAATTTTGAAATTAACATATTTATATATTTTTATATAGTAGATAATTTAATTTAAATGATATATATAATATGAATATCTATTAGTGAGACTTCATATTCATACAATTTATGATCATTTGTATCTTGTTTGAATAAAACAAATACACCATTGATCATAAAAATTTAAATATGAGAATTTTACTTTTTTAGTAATTTATAGTCATTTTAAAAAGTTTAAAATATAACATATTAAGGTAAACCCGTTCTACGGGCGGGCGGATAAAGAAAAATTATATAAATTTATTTTAAATGTTTAGTTTATTTTAACAAAAATTATTATTAACGTTCATATTTTTTTACAAAAAAATTTAACTATTCTTTTAGAAATTATATACTTGTCTGTTTCAGAGAAAAATAAATGCTTGTCTAATTATTATAAAATTGTAAAACTTAAATTATTTTTTATTTTCTTTGTACACTTAAAACAGACTAATGAGTTCACAATGTAAAAGAAATAACTTATTCTATATAACTAAACATTATTTTAAGATAGATAAATAGGTAATATGAAACTATCATTACGCTTTATACATATACTTTTTTGAGAAAGATAATACATATACATTATTGCTAGAATCTTATATGTAATACATATACAAATATTATTTGTTGAGGTGTTATTTGGATTTGTGAATCGTGTGTTAACTTTTTCTCTACCACAAACAGTTTGTAGTGGAAACTTAGGTTGTTGAATGTTATTTTTTTATGTTCGGATGGTGTTAGTAAGAGATTGTTAGTCAAGTAATCTCTGAATTTTTAACTTACTTTGTTGCGGAGATATGCTGTTTAATACCATATTTGTAAGCATGTGACTATAGAATATACATTATGTTACATTTTAGTAGTTATAAATTTTGATAAGGTATATCTGATGAGGCTTCTATATTAAGCTTTTGAAAGCTGAGCTAAGCAGGCTACTCGTATGCGCAAAAAAAAATCAGGCTGCTTGTGCTAACGGGCATAGATTATTGAAATTGAAAACTTGTAGCAAAGCTTGGGAAATCAAAAGTAATGGAAAACCCATCAGTTTCCACAGTTGTGAAGTCAGTTTCAAGCTTAGTTGTATTATGCGCGTCTCTCTGCTACAGTCCTTAACCTATCAAGAGGCACTGGTTTTCTTATAAAAGCTTGATCAAGAAAAAAATGTAAAAGGGAATAAAATATCCGAGAGCAGAGAGATCACTCTTTAACCTGCATTGCTGCTACTATTGATAAGAATCCTTGACATTGTTTGAGCAAGACTGCTTCTTGTGCAGTGATATTCATCATTTCCGCAATTACTGAATTCATTTCTTCTACCTACCTATGAGAGAAAACAAAAAGAAACCTGCATTTCGATAAGGTCCACAAAACACCGAGCAACAGCTAGTAACTAATACTCAAAAAAATCAGCTTTCACCGACCTTAGCCATACGAAACTGATATGGAGGTTGTCTTCTGCTCGATCTTCTCTTTGGGTTAAATGGGTCCACTGCTACTTTGATTAGAAAAGGCTAATTCTGGTCGATTAAATGTAACACAGCTTCAGGGTCTTGGATGTGGAAGAAGCTTCTCAAGCTGAGAGATATAGCGAGATCATATCATAAGATGGAAGTAAATAATAGTGGAAGGCATACTTCTTTCTGGTCTCAATTGGGGTAACTAAAGACTCTTCTGGGAGAGGGTGGTACCATCGCTCTTGGTCACAGATGATGCAAATGGTTGTTGATGTATTGAACAAACACAGACGAAGAAGACACATATCAAGAATACTAAATGAAGTGGAGGACGAGATTGATATCATGCGAGAGTGCGAGTAAATCAAGAGGAAGATATACCATTGTGGAAACGTAATGATGGTAAATATTCAAAAAAAAAAAAAATTCTATAAAGAAAACCTGGTTGGATATGCGTGAAGATCAGTTAGAATGTAATTGGAGTGAAGTAGTTTGGTTTACTCAATCCACACCCAAATACTCTTTTCTGGTTTGGGTTGCAATGCGTAACAGGCTACAAACTTGTGACTGAATTCAGTTTTTGGTGCTGTGTCAAGATATGCAAGAAACACGCCAACATTTTGTAATGCCCCGACCCGCTCATGGCTAATGGGCCACCCACGCCCGCTCTCTCGACCTGTGGGCCCCATCCCATCCGACGGTCGGTCGTTAATTTTCCAAGCCTCAAATCATTGTTTACTGACCCTTCAATCACCACCCGACCTTTTCCCGTGCTTTGGCCTCACTTACACGGTATCGCAAATCACTTCCCGATAGTTCACCCATCCTTTCACTACTCCAGCCCAAGCACGCTTAACTCTGGAGTTCTAAACGGATGTGTGACGGAAAATGTAAGTCAACTTTGGTGATATAGGTAGCCAAATCAATTCTCTTAAGCTTTTTCACATATCACAACTCGGGATGTTACAATTCACCCTCTCTCAAAGAACGCAACGTCCTCGTTGCGCTCCACGACAGGTCTCAAGACGTCTCTCAGGTCAGAACTGAGACAGCTAACCAGCTCTGATACCACTTGTAACGCCCCGACCCGCCCATGGCTAATGGGCCACCCACGCCCGCTCTCTCGGCCCGTGGGCCCCATCCCATACGACGGTCGATCGTTAATTTTCCAAGGCTCGAAATCATCGTTTACTGACCCTGCAATCACCACATGACCTTTCCCCGTGTTTTGGCCTCACTCACACGGTATCGCGAATCACTTCCCGATAGGTCACCCATCCTTTCACTACTCCAGCCCAAGCACGCTTAACTCTGGAGTTCTAAACAGATGTGTGACGGAAAAGGTAAGTCCACTTTGGTGATATATGTAGCCAAATCAATTCTCTTAAGCCTTTTCACATATCACAACTCGGAATGTATCAATTCTCTAGTGGATGAGTACCTTGTAACGCCCCGACCGCCCACGGCTAATGGGCCACCCACGCCCGCTCTCTCGGCCCGTGGGCCCCATCCCATCTGACAGTCGTGCATCAATTTTCCAAGGCTCGAAATCATTATTTACTGACCCTGCAATCACCACCTGACCTTTCCCCGTGCTTTGGCCTCACTCGCACGCTATCGCGAATCACTTCCCGATAGGTCACCTATCCTTCCACTACTCCAGCTCAAGCACGCTTAACTCTAGAGTTCTTTCAGGATGTGTTCCAGAAAAGGTAAGTCAACTTTGGTGACATAGATAGTCAAATCAATTCTCTTAAGCCTTTTCACATATCACAACTCGGGATGTTACAATTCACCTCCTCTCAAAGAACGCAACGTCCTCGTTGCGCCCCACGACAGGTCTCAAGACGCCTCTCAGGTCAGAACTGAGACGGCTAACCAGCTCTGATACCACTTGTAACGCCCCGACCGCCCACGGCTAATGGGCCACCCACGCCCGCTCTCTCGGCCCGTGGGCCCCATCCCATCTAACGGCCGTGCATTAATTTTCCAATGCTCGAAATCATTGTTTACTGACCCTGCAATCACCACCGGACCTTTCTCTGTGCTTTGGCCTCACTCGCACGCTATCGCGAATCAGTTCCCGATAGGTCACCCATCCTTCCACTACTCCAGCTCAAGCACGCTTAACTCTGGAGTTCTTTCAGGATGTGTTTCGGAAAAGGTAAGTCAACTTTGGTGACATAGGTAGTCAAATCAATTCTCTTAAGCTTTTTCACATATCACAACTCGGGATGTTATAATTAATGGGCCACCCGCGCCCGCTCTCTCGGCCCGTGGGCCCCATCCCATACGACGGTCGATCGTTAATTTTCCAAGGCTCGAAATCATCGTTTACTGACCCTGCAATCACCACATGACCTTTCCCTGTGCTTTGGCCTCACTCACACGGTATCGCGAATCACTTCCCGATAGGTCACCCATCATTTCACTACTCCAGCCCAAGCAAGCTTAACTCTGGAGTTCTAAACAGATGTGTGACGGAAAAGGTAAGTCAACTTTGGTGATATAGGTAGCCAAATCAATTCTCTTAAGCCTTTTCACATATCACAACTCGGGATGTTACAATTCATCCCTTCTCAAAGAACGCAACGCCCTCGTTGCGCCCCACAACAGGTCTCAAGACGCCTCCAGGTCAGAACTGAGACGGCTAACCAGCTCTGATACCACTTGTAACGCCCCGACCCGCCCATGGCTAATGGGCCACCCACGCGCGCTCTCTCGGCCCGTGGGCCCCATCCCATACGACAGTCGATCGTTAATTTCCAAGGCTCGAAATCATCGTTTACTGACCCTGCAATTGCGAGGGACTAAACTCACCTCCTGATTTTAGGTCAGGTTAAGATTATTTGGGAAGAAAGCGTGGGCTGAATCCCGTAAGAACTTTATAGGATGAAAGAATGATTTTATTGATTCTTGATAAGAATTGTTTACAAGGAATGTTTTTGAGATTACAAAGAGATAATAGTGTTTAAGAGCTAATATGTATGAATCGTAGAGAATGAATAAAGGTTGAATAGATCTTCTTTCTTGATTTGCTTTCTCTTTAAATAGCCTCAGGTCCCGCTTAATCGTAGCCAACTGGTTCCCGAGATCTTCTCCGTTTATTGAGGAATCCGCAACAGCTTCCTTTGACCGGGTCATGCGCTCCTTCCGTTATGGTGTGAGCTTCCTCTTCACCGTGACCTCTTCGAAGATTGCCCTTAGCTTCCAGCCTCTGGCTCCGTAATGAACCTTAGCTTAGGTCTTTGATATGCGTTGGGCTTTGTCTCGGCCCAATACTTGCTTTGGTTCTATTGTCAGCTAGCGGGCTATATTTGGGCCCAACAGTAATCACCAAATGACCTTTCCCCGTGTTTTGGCCTCACTCACACGGTATCGCGAATCACTTCCCGATAGGTCACCCATCCTTTCACTACTCCAGCCTAAGCACGCTTAACTCTGGAGTTCTAAACAAATGTGTGACAGAAAAGGTAAGTCAACTTTGGTGATATAGGTAGCCAAATCAATTCTCTTAAGCCTTTTCACATATCACAACTCGGGATGTTACACATTTGTTTTTCAATTGTTGCTACTCTGGGAAAATACGGAAAGAGTTGGTAGGAGGAATCTTGAAAGATGAATCTAGAGTTTCGACAAGAGGTTCTTGAAGGATTAATTAAGGGATTTACTCATATATGCAAATGTCAGATATGATGTTACTACAGGCATTGAACAACAATAGAAAAAACAGAGATCAAATAAATCATGTGGAGTCTACTCACAAACAAATTCCAATGAAGATACAAACGTGAAAACACAATCAAAGGAGTCTACTCAGTTCGAGACCTCGTTGTGTTCCAAGTGATCTCATTTGCATTCTTCCTCTTCTCTTCCCTCGTGGCTCAAGGGCTGAAGCTAACCATCAACTTGTTGAACAGCAAAGAAACGGACTGAGGTTTGTAAAGCAAATATCAACAGTGATATTCTTCGTCTCGGTGTGGTTGGTGCAGCCGGTGGGTGGTCCATCTTGGGCTGTGTGTTCCTTCTGTTGTCAATGGTTGAAGTTATTCAGCTCCGTCTCGGGCTGCTCTCTTGTGGTACCTCATTGGCGATCCATACCGTGTTGGCGCTTGTGATCTTGGTCTCTTCTGCTCTTAGTGTTTATATTTTCACTGTGTTTTACTCTTTCAGGAAGTGATTGATTACCTTTTTACGTATATTAAGAAACCGGATAGTTGTAGTTTTGTAAAGTAACATATAGTTGTTAAATTAGTGATATAAGTATACTCATGTATCTTGGTCTCTACATAAAGAAAGAAAAATAGTGTTTAATAAAATTAGTGATATAAGTATATTGATAGTGGTTTTTTCTTATTTCATTGTGTTTCTCTTGTTGGGGTTGGGTGCGACCTATTTGGTTTTCGTTATAAGAAATAAAACTGGAGTTTGCTTCTATTGGTTTGTTTGGTTAGACTACTGGAATGGCTCACAAGCATGCTCGTTTATTTACACTGGTTTGGATAAGGGCCTCAAATGGGGTCTTATGGTTCATTATATCAGATGGGAGAGATATTTATGTTCAGGGAATAGGTTATGGCTGTCTCATGTTTGGTGTTGGCTTGCCCATCGTCTATGGTGCTGGGTCTCTTTAAACCTAGCACTAATAAGACTGGAAGGAGTTTGGTTAGGCGAAACTGGTCATATTCAAAAGAATAGGCAGGCGGGGAGGAAGATAGGTAACGAAGGTTTGGGAGTTTTTATTTGGTACATCAAGATGACAGGAATAAAATTATGGGACTTTTGGGTGGCAGTTCCTATAAAGAGGACTAATGATTATTTCACAGATATTTATACCCAGGAAAATTGCTGTAGAAGTCATCGTTTGGTTTATAAACAATCATTTGTTCAGTGGAAAAGTGATGGGATTATAAAGACAATTTGGGTGTCTTCGGAGGTTACATTATTTCTCGCAAGGTGGTGCAGAAAATTTGGTATTTGGTTAAGAATGGTTGAGGTTGATTTTAACAGGGTCTCTTTAAGCCTGCTGATACGTTCTGAGGAGTCATTTAAAAATAAATTTTATGAAAGTGTTAAGTTGGAATTGTAGAGGTGCTGGGAGCAAATGGACAATAAGTTATCTTCGAGAGATATGTCAATTTTATAAACCAGACTTTTTATTTCTTTCGGAAACAAAACAAGATTTTGATTTTATGCAAGGGTTTCGATCACATTTTGGGTATGATAATATGGTGACGGTAGATCCTAATGGAAGGAGTGGTGGCTTAGCTCTTTATTATAACAATGAGCATCAAATCAAAATTCTTTTCACAAGCAATCGAATGATTGATATGGAGGCAGTAATCCTGGGGAAAAGAGTATTTATGACTTTTGTATATGGAGAGCCGGTCCATAAATTGAGAGAGCAAGTATGGGAGAGATTGACTAGATATGGCTTGGCAAGGTCGAACCCATGGTTTATTATAGGTGATTTGAATGAAATTACGGGTAATCATGAGAAGGACGAGGGTAATCTATGTAGTGCAGAATCTTTTATCCCTTTTAATAACATGATTAGGAATACAGGTTTATTGGAGTTCCCAGCCAGAGGGAATAAACTATCTTGGCAAGGGAGAAGGAATAAAAAATGGTTAGATGTCGATTAGATCGAGCACTAGCGAATGAGGATTGGCACACACTTTCCCCGTGCTCGTATACAGAATACTTACGAATGGTGGGATCTGACCATAGGCCGGTGGTAGCACATCTGGAGAATAAATTTAAAAAGAGAAAGGGCCAGTTTAGGTTTGATAAAAGATGGATTGGTCAGGAAGGATTACTAGATACAATTGAGAGAGGTTGGCGAGAAAGGGCAGGGGGAGAGGCGGACATGACCGGGGATTTTGTATCCAAAATTACAAATTGCCGGCATGAAATTTCTACATGGCGAAAGAATAACCCACCTTACGGTAAGGAGAAGATTGGAGAACTCCAAAAGGCATTAGAAGAGGTACAAATGAATGATAACAGGACCCAAGAGGATATTATAGAGGTTTCACGTAAATTACAAGAAGCTTATAAGGACGAGGAGGAATATTGGCACCAAAAGAGCCGCAATATGTGGAACACAGCAGGGGATCGAAGTACTGCATTCTATCATGCCCTTACAAAACAACGTCGTACTCGCAATCGGATCGTGGGACTCTATGATAATAATGGAAATTGGATAGTTGAGGAACAAGGGGTGGAGAAGGTGGCTGTAGACTACTTTGCAGATTTATTTGGAACCAGCTTTCCAAGTGATTTTGATGATTTCTTAGAGGACATAGCACCTACAATTACGCCACAGATGAATAATCGTTTGATTCGTTTGGCAACGGAGGAGGAAGTTAAGCAAGCTCTATTTATGATGCACCCGGAGAAGGCTCCGGGGCCAGATGGAATGACAGCCCTTTTCTTCCAGCACTCTTGGCATATTATTAAAAAGGATTTATTGGATATGGTCAACAATTTCTTGACCACAGGGGATTTGGATGAAAGATTAAATATCACGAATATTTGCTTGATCCCTAAAAAGGAGAGACCGACAAAAATGGCAGAGCTTAGGCCAATTAGTCTTTGTAATGTTGGATACAAGATTATATCAAAGGTTTTATGTCAGAGATTGAAGGTGTGTCTTCCGGCACTGATTTCGGAGACACAATCAGCTTTTGTGCCCGGACGGTTGATTTCAGATAATATCCTTATTGCTCAGGAAATGTTTCATGGTCTGCGGACAAATAAATCATGCCAGGGTAAGTTTATGGCAATTAAAACGGATATGAGCAAAGCGTATGATAGAGTGGAATGGAATTTTATTCAAGCGCTCCTCTCTAAAATGGGTTTTGCGTCTCATTGGGTTCATTTAATGATGGGTTGTATTTCTTCAGTACAGTATAGAGTACTTTTGAATGGACAACCAAAAGGTAATATTATTCCACAACGGGGACTTAGACAAGGAGATCCCCTATCTCCATACTTGTTTATTATGTGCACAGAGGCACTGGTGGCGAATATTAAGAAGGCGGAAATGGGAAAGTTACTGACGGTATAAAGGTTGCGAGGGCTTGCCCACCGATTTCTCATCTGCTCTTTGCAGATGATAGTCTTTTCTTTTGTAAAGCACAAAAGAAAGAGTGCGAGACAATTCTTAGGATTTTGAAGGAATATGAAGTGGTATCAGGACAGCAGATAAATTTCGAAAAATCATCGATTCAGTTTGGGCATAAGATAGATGATTCTATCAAACAGGAGCTACGGGATGTCCTAGGGATTCACAATCATGGTGGTATGGGATCATATTTAGGAATACCGGAAAATTTGGGAGGACCAAAAACACAGGTGTTTGGTTTTCTTCAGGACCGTTTAAATAACAGGATAAATGGATGGACTTTTAAATTCTTCTCCAAGGGGGGAAAAGAGGTTATTATAAAATCGGTAGCGACGGCTTTACCAAATCACGTGATGTCCTGTTTTCGTATTCCGAAAACAATTATAAAAAAGCTTACAAGTGCAGTCGCTCGTTTTTGGTGGAGTCCCTTGGGTAATACAAAGGAATTGCACTGGCAATCATGGGACAAAGTGTGTAGTCCTAAAGAGGATGGTGGCCTGGGGTTTAAGGACTTTATGGATTTTAACACGGCTATGTTGGGGAAACAATTATGGAGGTTAATAGAGAAACCAAATTCTTTATTTTCTCGAGTTTTCAAGGGACGGTACTTTAGGAATGCATCTCCCCTGGAACCAATTAGATCGTACTCGGCGTCTTACGGATGGCGTAGTATTGTCTCTGCTAGATCTCTGGTTAGCAAATGACTAATCAAAAGGGTGGGAACAGGATCTTCTATTTCGGTATGGAATGATCCGTGGCTCCCATCCACTCGCCCGAGACCAACAAATAAAAATAATCATACTCTTTTTCCAGATCTCACGGTGGATGCTCTTACTGATGCAACATCGAGAACCTGGAATATTCAGGCTATAAGGACACTGGTGGATCCACTTGATGCAAAAATTATTGAGAGTTTGCCACTGGGCAGATCAAGGTTGGACGATAGGGATGGTTGGCATTTTACGATAAATGAAACATATACGGTTAAATCTGGTTATCAGGTAGAGCGGGTTTACCCGGACGGAGATCGAACACTACCAGTTTATGGTCCCTCGATCTGTTCCTTAAAAGCATTTTGCTGGAAAATAAAGTGCCCACCAAAGATGAAACACTTCCTATGGCAACTAGTTTCAGGATGTATAGCGGTTAAAAAGAATCTAAAAGTACGAGGGATGAAGGGAGATATCCTCTGTGACAGGTGTGGGGCACCCGAAGAATCGATAAACCATGTCTTCTTCGAGTGTCCACCGGCTGATCAGATATGGGCGTTGTCGAAAATTCCAACTAACCCGGCAATCTTCCCGATCCGAGCTCTGTTTACAAATATGGATCACTTATTTTGGAGAGTTCAACCGGCAATGGAGGATCATCATTTTGTGTGGATCCTTTGGTATATCTGGAAAGCAAGAAATAATAAAGTGTTTAGCAACTTGGATATTGATCCATTTGATACTCTTAAATTGGCAGAGACGGAGGCGTCACTATGGACTGAGGCACAAGTGATTACGCCTCATGAGATGGATCAGACTAGGCCACGATCACAGGAGATAATACCATCAATACTGGGTAGATGGTGTTTTACGGATGGTTCTTGGAAAGAACATGATAACTTCTCGGGCCAAGGATGGTATAGCACATTGGAAGGATTTGATGGACTTATGGGAGCAAGAAATACAAGAGCGACTGGCTCGCCTTTACTCTCAGAAATGGAGGCCCTAATATGGGCAATGGAATGCATGAGGAATTTAAGACAGTTCTCTGTTACATTTGCAACGGATTGTTCTCAGTTGGTGAAGATGGTTTTGGAACCAGAGGAGTGGCCAGCCTTTGCAAGTTACTTAGAAGACATTATCAACTTGAAGAGAAGTTTCACAAGATCAGAGCTCCTTCATATACCACGAACACAAAATAAAAGGGCGGACAGCTTAGCACGCAGTGCAAGGAAGCAACCGTCGTTTGTCGTTCATATGGATGCGGAGTTACCAGTTTGGTTTACAGAGTCTATATAAGTCTGTAGAGTTGCTGACAAAAAAAAAAGAAATAAACCTAAGCAAGGAGTATGTATGTTTTGGTTAAATAGACTACCGAGAAGATCAAAAAAAAAGAAGACTACCGAGAATGTGAATTAAATTAGAACCCGTTAAATTATCCCCTAGAGACCTAGAGACTGTACTTAATTGAGAATTGAATATGTCCTTAGAGAGCATACAAACTTTTCAGCATTAGAGAATGAAGCAATGGGTGAAACTATTGATGACAAGAGCTTGAAGAAGCAGATAAAGGAAACCAATAAAAACAAAAACAGTCCACCTATATGGCAAAAGAGACCAGATTTAAAATTCTTCATGTAATAAGTAAAATTGATCTCCATAGATAGAGTACAAGCTAAAACAAAATTATATATGGAAAGATCTCAAAAACTAAATAGGTAATCATGTGGAATATCTGACTATCCGAGTATTATAAAAATGCACATGTGATTAACATTACCATTCAAAAGCAGATTGAAGATATCAAACTGATTCACAGAAAACTAAACAACTAAGTACAGAGATTCATGCATAAGCTCACAAGATTAGGAGTTCCAAAAAAAAAAAAAGCTCACAAGACTAGCACATCATCGTCGAAATATACAAGACCAATTCACATACCACTTCTACGAAAACATAGCCAGAAGATCAAAACCAAAACTTTCCTAGGAAACATGTTCTTGCATGAATGTTCAGAATAACCAGCACGAATTAGATCACAGATCAACTCCAAAATCATTTTAACTGTAATCTCTTTCAGTGATGACCAAACTTCAAAAATCGAAAACATTAATATGCACGCACAAACACGGCAATGGTCAGTGTCACTTCCCAGTATACCAACCATTCCATCTAATCAGTTAGTCTTGAAATTGAGATGACATAATTACCCTTGCCCCTTCGATGCTCGATACGTTTGTTGAATGTTGAGGTAGGTCCAGTGATAAATTTCACGATACCTAACTGCCCTTGCCCCTTCGATGCTCTACCAACCACCATCTAATCTTTTTTTTTTTTGTCGGCCAACCACCATCTAATCAGTAGTCTTGAAATTGAGATGACATAACAGCCCTTGCCCCTTCGATGCTCGATACGTGTGTACGGTGTAGGTCCAGTGATAAATTTCACGTGTCGTTTTAGGTTGTTTGTGATATATTAGACGAAATCCATCATGAAATTTAGACAACGAGTATCTAATATATATAAAAATATATAATTTTAATTAGTACAAAGGAAAGTAAATTAAAAATAAATATATACATATTTGTATATTAGATATAAAATGGATAATATTGTACCAATAAAATAATATAGTGTTAGCATGAAATTTCATAATTCCAACAATTAGTATCAGAGTGGTTAACGATAAATCTATAAAAAACCCAAAATATTTTTCCAGATATGAATGGTACAATCTGCGTAAAGACCAAAATACATTTCGAGATATAAATAGTATCCTTCGAGTAAGTAATGAAAGGTATGTGATAGAAATCAAATCAAAAAATCATGAAACATGTGATATTGTGGAAGAATCATTTTGAAAGAAAAAGTTCGAGATTAATGTGGTTTTAGTTTGAAGGAAAAATGACAAAATCCCACATTAGAAATTTTAACAAGAAATGTTTAATATATATAAAAAAATCTAACTCTAATTAGCACGAGATCTTTTGGGAAGGAAATCAAAAATAAGTCTATCTGAACTTATTTATTAGACTAAAAGTAAACAATATCGTATTAATCGGATAATAGAGAGATGTAAAAAAGATTTCAGTTTCACAATCCCAATAGTTGTCACGACAAGACTGGGTTTTAACATTTTTAATCCACGTTATATGTATGAGGCCTTGATTGGTAGAACATTAGCATTAGCATTATCCTCCACATTATCCAATCAACATTTGTTAGAAAAGCATTTATAAAAGAATTTACTAAATGCTAATGCTCTCCAAATGTTCTCTAGCAAATGCTTTCATATGAAGCTTTTAGAGGAGCATTTGCATTTACAATTTATAAATTTAAGAAATAAATATAATTATTTCATTTATTTTATTTAATAATATCATAAAATTCTTTTTATATACAGAAAATGAAATTTTGATTTCTAAAATAAATTTACAATATAAATACATTTTTCTAAAAATAGTATTTCACATTTAAAATATAATTTAATTATATAAATCATATTACATTTTAAATGCAAAATATTATTTTTAAAAAATAGATATTTTAATTGTAAATTTTATTTTTTTAAATAAAATTTTTTAATATAAACATAATTTTTGAAATTAGTAAATAAAATAAATTAATTATATCTATTTATATATTAATTTATAAAATAAATATATATATAATGATAATTTATTTATTTATTAATAATATTCAAATTATTTATATCCAAAAATAAATATAAATTTATTTTATTTTATTTATTAATATTCAAAATTATTTTATATCCAAAAATAAATTTATATTTTTTCTTAAAAATACATTTTTCAAAATAATAATATTTCCCATTTAAAATTTAATTTAATTTATGTTATTAATTAAGATTCATTATTTTAATAACAAATATAGTATTAATATATATATATGTATATATATATTATAGTTTAATATATATAGTTTAAAAATATATTATATATTAACTTTTATAAAAGAATTAAATTTGTATAATACTGCTACTGCTTTACCAATTATCTTATTAAAAGTTTTAATAAAAGCATACAACTTCTACAACATACTGATTTTACAGCATACTGCTACTGCTTCTTCATCAGCTGTACCAATCGAGACCTTAGTAAGACAATAAGATTGTCATGATGATGGATCGGAATCATGATTATTGTCTATATTTGGCAAATCCAAAGTGCTTCTGATTTCTTTTGATTTTAAAATACATTACCAAAAGAAGAAGCTAGTTATCAAATCATGTATGACTTTCGTGCATAATGAAGTTACTAGATGGGTGTTCAGAAAAGAAAAATTGAAGTTACTAGATGATTAATAGGGTATAATGATAGTACGGTATTTTCCCTTTGAGAACATCTTCAACCCATCCATATTTTTGCTTTTATAATAACATTTAGAGTTAAAATTATTCCTATTCATCTCTATTTTCATCTCTAAAATAGAGATTACTATTTTTACTTTATTTATAGATGAAAAATAGCATTCTTCTATATTTTACTTTATATTTTAGAGATCTCAATTTTAGAGAAATACATTATAATGAAATTCATCTCTGTTATAGAGTTTCTATTTTAGAAATAAAAATAGAAAAATACATTAGAAATGGTCTGACATAACACGCTAAGTTATTGTTTTTATATTGATTTTTTTCCTTTAGTTTTGCCATTTGAAGTTCAAACTAATTGATGGTAGTAATTTAACAATCAATATAGTTCTCATCTAGTAGGTTTCTACGCATTATTTATAAACTGATTTTGCCATATGTTTTTTTCTACAATCACTTACACTAAATAAAAATGACATGAGAAACTAAAAATATTATATGGCGTATAAGTTAAATATTAACACAAATGATTACATTTAATGCTAATTTATATTTTGATATTTTGTTAGAAAATGGAAGTAAATTATAAATTATTATTAAAGTAAATCTATTCAAATATAACATTAAATAATATAAATATAATAATACTTTACAAATTTCAAAACATTAATTATTTCTAATTTCATAATTATAAAAATTTATTACCAAAAAATATTTTCAAATTTTCCTAATATGTTTTTCAAAATTATAATTTTAATCATACATCATTAGTTTTTATATATCTACAAATGTCAGAAATATTGTTTAGTTTTACTTTTTGATAATTATATAACGTTTATATCAAAAATTTTAATTAATTTTATACAATTTGATTTAATATATTTTATCCAAAATAAATATATAAAAATATATCTAATATTATAATTTTTAAATATATACATATATACTTTAAATATAATCTAAAATAAACAATTTTTTAATTTATCTTAATTTTATGTTCAAATCAATCAAAATTTATTTTTTAAATAATAAAATTTAAAATAATAATAAAATCTAATTTTAAAATATGATTTAAAATTAAAATTTTATTGTTGCACATAGTACAGGAAAAACCAAGTTTTCGTTAATTTTTTTTCTTTGTAAACTGGCATTCATATTTAAAAAAAAAAAAACATACAAGCCTAATAAGACTTAAGTTTAAGATGGGCTTTACCCAAGGTTAAGCAAATTAAAGATACACATATCATAAGAAATTGGTGAGTCAAAAGAGACTCTATGTTTCATACGGCGCAATGTTTCAGAGAAAAAACGATTTTTGTTTATCTTCTTTTTATTTTTAATTGACAACAAATCTCAAAAAAAACTTCCAATATGCTAATGCTCCAAAGTATTGAAAGTATAAATGTTCTTAAGGTAAAGGTGAGAGTTTTGTTAATCTGAATGGGCAATTACTTTGTCAAAATAAGAAAATTTTCCAAACAAATTTTATATGATATATGAGATTTTTTTTATGTCAAATACCTTTTTGCTGAGTTGCTTGTACGTAACATAAAAGAAGATGTTTGGTGTTTAGTAGCTCAACCAGCATATTTTATGGCCACCCAAAAATGATAATCGATAAGGTTCTAAGTTCAAACATCAGTGGTGAAGAGAACTGTTGATGGATACAGACAAAAAAACTATATACGAGTAGTTTTTTTTATACGAGTAGTTTTTAAAAGACAAGCGATCGAATACGAGTCTTTTATTTTTACTGAGAAAATCAAATGATCACTGCATAGCAAATGTTAAATTTTTGAATCTAATGTTAAATTTTTGAATCTTATTTTGATATTATAAATATGTGTTTCATATCTATTTTCTTATCTTGATGATCAAATAATTAGAGTAATGTTTTTTCAAAAAAAAAAAATAATTAGAGTAATGCTTTAAACCAAATAAGCTAACCCGTTACTGCGGGTTAATTGACTCTCCAGTTTGTTGTTTGTTTCTAATCAGTTTGATTTTACTTTAGTTGGGTTCAGTTGTTTATGTGTCAAGTGGAGGGCAGTTTATTTCTGAAATATGAAATAGTGAAGATAAACTTTACAACATAGTACACCGCAGGGAGGCAGTAAGAAAATGTGTATTTATCTTTTTTTTTCCTTATAGAGTTGGTTCAATATTATATAAATGAACTCGTAATTCGTGTGTAGTTGATCTTGGTTAAAAGTATTTTCAGTCAAAATCCTCAAACATGTATCGTCGTCACTGATCGTCGTGCATTACCTACACATGCTATATACTGAAGTGATAAAAAGCATGTCATGAGAAATAATAACGGAGGAAGATAGGGTCAGATCTCGTGATGAAAATTCTAAGTCATACCAAATAAATTTGCGCATGTCGCCTTCTCGGGTCCCAATCTGTCTACATGTCGGTAAAACTGCCTTTAATTCGTTCGTACCCCTTTCATTACTTTCGCTGTGTGTAATAAAATTAGTTTTGTTGAGATCACGACACTGTCATCATCTTTGATTAGCCAGTGGAAAAATACAGCGGATATTATTAGTAGAGATAAATCCATACAAGAACTGAAGAACCATCTTTTATTAGTAGAGATAAATCCATACAAGAGCCATCTTTTATTAGTAGAGATAAATCCATACAAGAGCCATCTTTTTTATTCATTCTAAAATACAGCGGAAAAACACACTGTCATCATTTGTGTATAAATATAGACTATATAGACTTACAAAAAAAAAATTAAGCCCCTTAACTATTAAGACCATCTCCAATGTATTTTGCTATTTTTTCCTCTATAATAGAGGAACTCAATAATAGAGATGTGATTTGCTCCAATGTATTTCCATAAAATAGAGATCTCCAAAATATAGAGTAAAATATAGAGGAATCCTATTTCTTCCTCTATAAATAGAGAAAAATATAGCAATCTTTATTTTAGAGGAAGAAATAGAGTATAATTGGAGTGATTTTAGTTTTAAATGCTATTATAGAGGCAAATATAGAGAAGGGTTGGAGATGCTCTAAGTTACGGGGGACTATCGCACGTTTGTCCCTCCTAATTAGCCTACCCTGAGTGGTTGCTACCTATATAGAACCCTTTTATCCTGTAAAAGACTCAATATTTTTTGAACAAAAAAGACTCAATATTTAGAATTTTAAAAAGAATGTGTTTGACACTAAGGTGCTGACTGGTTTTCCCGCTACCACCCGCAAACGCAGTTTTTGCGGTTCATAGCGGTTGTTGGCGTTTCGAAACAATCATAGAAAACGCTACAAATCGCTTCAAACCGCTCCGAACCTCTTAAAATCAAAAGCTGGTTCTAGCTAGCGTTTGCGGTTGCGGGCGGTTGTGGGAGGGTAAATTTCTTTTCTTTAAAAACAGAATAAATAAAAATAATACTAAAAATATCCAATAAAAAATTTCAATTGAAATAATAGAAATTGTAAAATGTATTCATATTATATTTCAATTTATATTATAAAAATTCAAAACTAAAATATTTTCTATAAGTTTTTAAAATTGAATAATATGATTTTATAAATATAAATTTTATATTTATCATATTTTTATGATTTTTAATATTTTTATAATTACATAAAATGTAAATATTGTTAAATTATTATTTTATATATATCACATTTTTATTTATTTTATATACATAGTCTTTCAGATTAAAATAATTATTATACTGAACTAAATATGATAAAAATATATTAAATTGATATATTAATATATTTTATTTTTATAAATATAAATACTTATCTTAAAATAATATAGTATATTAGTTAAACGGGTATCACATAATAAATTATATAATACATATCTACAAATTAACATATCTAAAATAAATAAATATGAAAATTGCTAAAAGTTAATCCAGATTTTGAAGTGTAAGTAAGAATTTAAAATAAATTAAATACAAATTAATTGTAAAATATTTTGTTCCATGTATATTTTAAATCTTTTAATAATAAATATATGTGATGGTTTGAAATAATTGATTAATTACGACATGTAAACTATAAAATTCTATTTTTAAAATAATTATATAAATATTTAAATATATAATTAACATAAATATATATCACTAATGATGTAAAATAAATATCTATAAATAATATAAAATGAAATATCCGCGCAGATCATAGTCTAGTATCAAATACTTTTGGTCCCTTTTCAATTTATTTATTTTATTTTTTATTTTTCTGTATATAAATTTAGACTTACGAAAAAGAAATAAAGCCCCTTGACCATTAATTAACGGGACCCGTTTGTCCCTACTAATTACCTTATCCTGAATTGTTGCTACCTATATAGATCCCTTTTATCCTGTAAAAGACTCCATACCTTTTTAACAAAAAAGACTCAATATTTAGAAAAAAGAATGAGTTTGACTCTGAAGCTTCTGCTTCTACTTCTACTTCTTTTTGTCTTGAGTCATCATGTTGATTCTGGCTCTATAGTCAAGTTTCTTCCCGGTTTTGAAGGCCCTCTTCCTTTTGAGCTTGAAACCGGGTTTATAAAATGTTTATTTTTTTCTTCTTTTACCAATGTATAATATGTGAAAAAGAAGAATAATAATATATACTCTGACCAAAAAGTTCAAAATATGTGCGTTTGAGTTTGGAATTACTAATTTGCTATTCTTATGAATGAAAGGTACATCGGTATTGGTGAGGAAGAGGATATACAGTTGTTCTACTACTTCATCAAATCTGAGAAGAATCCAAAGGAAGATCCTCTTCTTATTTGGTTAAATGGTGGACCTGGATGCTCTTCTCTCCTAGGACTTCTTTTTGAGAATGGTAAAATCTATAAAATATATTCATTTTAAACCATCATTTTCAATGGTTTTTCTTAAAGTGTTAAACCAAAAATAGGACCTCTGGCTTTTAAGTTCGAGGTTTACAATGGAGATCTCGCTTCTTTGGTCTCTACTACATATTCATGGACACAGGTAATGATGGAAAGTACGCTCATTTGTCGATCATAAATCCAATGATCTATTTGATACTTTTCATAATCTTCATCACATTTTCAGGTGGCTAACATAATATTCTTGGATCAACCTGTTGGATCTGGTTTCTCATACTCAAGAACTCCACTTGATAAAACTAGTGACACAAATGAAGTTAAGATGATCCATGAGTTTCTTCAAAAGGTAATTATTATATGGCAAACTTGAGTGTCTTCTGAAAGCCCTTGTATGTCTTGTAATCGGTGGCAGATTCAGAAACAATTATGACTGAGGTCAGATTTTATTAACTACAAAAGAACTTAGGCTGGAATTTGTAAATTTAGCTAACCGGCAAGCACAATAGTTTATATATTTATACTTGTCTTTATTGTATTGCATCTATAAATATATAGTAAATTTTTAACAGAACAAATCATTGAAGAAAAATTTCATGAAAAACTGAAAAGCTTTTAGAAAAGTTTTCTACATTCAAATAACTTTTCTATAGCAGTTATTGATAATTTGGCACGAGTAAAAATTTAACTTTACATAAAATTGGTAAATTATGTAAATGAAAATTAGAAAAATAAATTTATAGAAAAGATGTTTTACTGCATTAAAAGAGGTTTCTCACATGAAAATTTAGATCGGTAAAAATCGGTGTACCCTTAATTAATAATTATATAATTTATTATATAATTTTAAAGAAATTTTGTATTAACAATTCTAGACTTATCTATTAGATTAGATAATTATATTAGTTAGATAATAATGATAAATTAATAAAATAAAAATTAGCCAAAAATAAAAATGTAGAATAAAAATAAATAAAATAATTCATGATTGTGTTGTTATCTAAAAATAATATGTTTAATCATAAAAATTTAAAATTAAGAATGTAGTTTCTACATTATAATATGTCTAATCATTTTTTTTAGTGAATGTAGTTTCTACATAATTTTCAAAGCTATAATACATAAGTACTTACAAAAAGTTTATTGCAATAATGAGCTTATATGTTTGATGAAAAAAGTTTCATATATAAATAATATAATATTCAATTTGATCTTTTAAAGTATAAACAATAGTTTATTATAATAAAAAATATTCGTAATATAAAATGTCCGCACAAACGGGCTAAACACTTAGTATACTATAGTGGTTTGGATCCATGTAAGAGAAAAATTTAAACACAAACGGGCTAAACACTATACTATAGTGGTTTGAATCCATGTATTTTTTTTTTTTGTCGACGGTTTGAATCCATGTAAGAAAAAAGTTTAAAGAACAAAAGGTGAAAGATAAATTAGAAAGGGTCCATGAACGTATAACTACCGAAAAATTTGGGGTCATTAACTGCAATTTAAATGGAGCGGCCTGCTTGGATATCCGTGGCTTCAAGCCCTTCCTACAAATAGTGTTAGACACTTTATCCGACAATTTGAATCTATTCGTTATTCGTTTTCTTCAATCTGAAAAATTTAGATATCTGGTTCCAAATCTCCAGCGCAAAACAAATATTAAAATTTGATATTTATTATACGAAACAAACCACAAATATTAAAAATATCAAAGTTGGATATCCGCTTCTGGATATCCGCTTCATTCCCACTTTTACAAATAGAAGTATATCTATAATTAAATAGAGAGTTTTAAATATATAAACTTTACTTTTATAGATGTTTCAATTATCAATATAAAATTGATTAATTTTTATGTTATTTGACCAACTATATTATGAAATCTATTTTGTTATGGTTGATTTAGGGTTAAGTGAATATTTAGTTATGTTTTGTATAAAAAGTATTAAAAATAATTATGTTTTTAATCTATGTGCGTCACTATGTTTTTGTATAAAAATATAAGAAACAATTCAATCAAAAAATGATAACCTCTCGTAGAATACCAATAAGAAATTTACCCGATTTAATTAAAAATGCTCCCTTTTTTTTCTTTAATTAGATAATGTTTTAAAGTGACGCACATAGATTAAAAAAAATGTTTCTTATACTTTTTATAAAGAAAGAAAACTACTTTAGAAACAAACTTTCATTTAGTAGCAAACTCTAGAGTTTTTTTTTTCCTTTTTTTGGCAGTGGCTAAGCAAGCATCCACAGTTTTTCTCTAACCCGTTTTACGTTATCGGAGATTCTTATTCCGGTAAAATTGTTCCGGCACTCGTTCAGAAAATCTCAAAAGGTATGTTTTTATCAAATCAATCGCTTTGATATTCTCTCTTTTTAACAATAGTGGTATCATTCATGCAGGAAACTATATATGTTGCAAACCTCTCATCAATCTACAGGTTATTAATACTTAACTTCTTCTAATTATTATATTTTTTAAAAAAATCAAGAGATTGATCAAAAATAAAAAATCAAGAGATTTATAATATATTTTTATTTTTTGGTGTAAAGATTTATAATATATTTCTTTGTACAAAACCAGGGGTATGTGCTCGGAAACCCAGTAACATATCCTGAATTTGAACTAAACTATCGTATTCCATTTTCTCATGGAATGTCATTAATCTCTGATGAACTATACGAGGTATGAAAGTGCAACATGCCATCAAATTTCCCTTTAATTTTCTACGGTTACTACTTACGAAGCCTCAGATGATTCAGGAACAATATATACAACTCTTTTTTATCAGTCACTGAACACAAATTTTTTTTTGGTAAAAGTCACTGAACACAAATTGCAAAGGAGTTTATGTAAATGTGGATCCACGTAATACAAAGTGTTTGGAACTTGTTGCAGAATACCATAAGGTAAACACTCTGAACTTCAATCATTTTTTGCTAGGTACTAATTATACCAACATTAATTCTAATTTATTTTTTAACTACTTGCAGTGCACTGACAAAATAAATCCACATAATATACTATTGCCAGATTGCGATGATGACGAAAATTCGGAAAATATATCTCCTGATTGCTATGTAAGTAATGCCTTTTTCCTCCATCTAGTGACCATTTAAAAGGGTTGGGAAATGAAAAAACGGAACTTGGAAGTCCCATAAAGATATGAGAATCAACAATTTAATGATGATAATGTAAATGCAAGAACGACAGCACAAATGTCAAAGTACAAAGTACACCAGAAAATATTTTTACAAAGATATGTGTATTTATTGGTATTTTTTTAAAGAGAACTTACAAGTTTCTCTTGAAACAGAATTCCAAAAAGATCAAGAACCTCTTGACTTGTTGTCGTAGTTTCACACGTCCTAAAGTCGAATACAAAACCTCTCACCTTATCCCTTAATACTTTCACTCGCTTACAAGCTTATAAAACTCAATCTTATGCTAAAAATATAATTTCAGTGACAACACTAATACATAGGTCGTATATGACTATATATATAATACAACCAAGTCAGTTAACCTAGCCACTTACCCGATATTTACTAAATCCCTCAAATATGATAAGTTTCCTAAAAGTCTCCAAGGTTAATTTCTTCATGCTTGCTCTCCATGATGTCTCCGCATTAATTCTAACTTGATCGTCAATCCGTTCTTCAAGTCTCGATTTTCACTTCGTCTTGTTCATCCGCATGCATACTCATTGTCGTAGAATCTGCTCCATTTGTTGCCGCACTTACGTCTGAATCAGAACATCCATCTGCTCTTTGCATCTTCGATCTGCCCCTTTTTAACTTTGAATGTTTCTCAAGTACCTGCAAGACTCCGCTCACACACAAGCACAAATGTCTCAACACATAACTCCTGAATAATGTATACATGAAAAATTAAAATAGTTCATGACATTCGGGTCTAAGAGTTAGAGAGAAATACAAAATTAACCAAGTACACTCCCCCCCCCCATAAACATAGACCTAAGTAGACTAAGTTTTCTCCCCCATAAACTAAGTCCTTTGGTCATCACGTTCAGCTGACTGTTGCGGATTTGCTCACTTTTTCCCCCGACTTGAGTGCATACAAAGTTAAAAACTTTCAAAGATGTTATATGAATTAAATAGAAGACTTACTTGGATACATCATTCGAGCTATCCGTGATAACACACCTTAGCATCAATTGGTTCTTTTGGAGCCGCCATAGTTCCTAGATGAATGATCTGAAACTTTCCTGCTGATCGTGAAGACTGTTGTGGTGGTACATAATGTTGTTCCGCATAGCCTGATGCACGTTAAGCCTCTGATGGACCAGGCTGAGAGTGCTGCTGGTTTTGATGATCTTGGCATTTATGCAGCTTTCCCTTTCCTCTTAGCCTTTCGCTGAGCCTCCTCTGCAGTTGCTATGTCTTCCTCCTACTTCTTGAGATACTCTTCACCAAGACGAGAATCCTTCTTGTATGGGATCCCATACACAAGTTTTTCCCTCAGCTTTCTCTACAGCAGATGTTGACTCTGAAGGACGTCATAGATGGTTCGAGGAAAGATCAGTCACCTCATATCTTTCTTGCCTCCTTCCTTCTGATGAACTCCAAGATTCAGAACTTGTGAGTAGATCATCTCTCCCACATCAACTCGAATCCCACGAAATATTTTGTAGATGAGACGATTCTGTCAGCTGATACTGCATTCTTGTGAGACAAAGGCACCCAGTTGTACGCTGATAGAATCACAAAAGCAGCCTTGCAAGGATATTGGGGGCGAGTAGTTAGGTTCTTGAGACTGAGAGTACCTTCTGTCAGAAAGTCTATCAGCTCCTCATTTGACAATGCATCAATCGTCTCATCAGCTTCTATTTCATATTCCGTCAATGGATCAAGATTGAGATACTCGTTGATCCTGGCTGGAGAGAACTCAAACTCCTGACCTCTGATAGTGACCTCAACTCGTTCGCTGGAGGTTATGTTTGTCTCACCGGATAATGCTGCATAGAGTTCCTTCACAATCTTTGGGACGTAACCCATTAACCTTGTGACAGTGCTTTCAAGATGACCCTTCTTGATAATATCAAGATAATCCCGTCTTCAGCCTCTAGATAAACAAGTCTCCCATGTATGATTTCACTAGATGAGAAGATTTCATACCTTTGTTCTGCCATGAGATCAGCGTTGGCATATCTCCTTGTAGTCTTTTCAGATGAATCTCATGCTGGAATTGATGCAGTATGGATCTGTGTCACTGCTCCTAGCACGGTTTATTTCCTTGAAGTCTTCCTCTTAGGATTGTTCCTCTGTATCGAACGTGTCGTCTTTCTCTTCTTCCCCTTGGCTTTTTTCTTGATATCGATCAGGAGTTCCACATCCTCAACGTCGACTTCCTGAACTTCATTCGACTATGTTTTCTCTGAATCTCCTTCTGCATCAGAGGCATAACCAGAGGACACCTATTTTTCCTTCCCTCGAGCCTTGCCGACTTCTTCTGGAGTCATCATAGGAGTTTGGTCTCCAAGATTGGATTTTTTCCTCCGTCTCTTATTTTTCTTCCTCTTCAAATTCCATTGGACCTGAGTCAGCATCTGATTCAGTGTTCAACTTTTCAGCTGCAGTGGTGAATGCATCTGACTTGGTTTGAGAAGTTTGACTTCCTTGTGGTGTCGTCTGCTCATCGGAGTAATCAACCAGACAAATCGGTGGTGGTGGCAGTGGTGTGATGTCTTGTTTCTTGGTTGATGCAGAGGTTTTCCACTCTTCGTCAACCTTTCTTGAGAGAGAGAGTTTTCATTTTTCCGGTGCACTATCCGATGATTTCCTAGATATTCACCATATTTCCCACTTTCTCAAAAATAGAGTTTTTCAAATTTAAAAAAAAAATTGAAATCTTCTATTTATATATGTATATATAAATATATATGTTAGCTCATACAAATATTGAAACATGGTTGTCTTGGCAGTATTATCTATATTATCTCATTGAAAGTTGGGCCAACAACGAGAGAGTCCGCGAAGCTCTCCATATTCGAAAGGTATTTGCCAACTTTAGATTAAGATCGTTGATAATATAAAAAAAAGATCTAGAGTCTAAATTTTTGATCATCTGTGAATACAGGGGACTAAAGGACATTGGAAGCGATGTAACAGGACTATTCCGTACAGTTCCGACATTATAAGCAGCTTACCTTATCATGCGAATAACAGCATCAGCGGATACCGATCTCTTATTTATAGGTTTGAAGTTACATCATTTTCTTTACAACCAAACCAAATTAAAAAATGGAAACTTATCCCAAGATCAACCCTAACTGACTACATGACTTTTATTTGGTTTTAGTTTCTATAAAATCTAAGATCAACTGAAACAATATCGTAAACTATATTGTTCAAACTTACCTACAATTCAAGAGATTGTAAATTTTTGTGTGTTTATGGTGAACAGTGGTGATCATGACATGACGATGCCTTCCCTAGCAACTCAAGCCTGGATCAAATCCCTCAATTACTCCATCATTGATGACTGGAGGCCTTGGATGATAAAAGCTCAAATTGCTGGGTACGTACAGTGTTTAAAAAAAATATTTTTCATTTATTTCTCATTGTATCCAAGCTTATATGAAACTCACTTAAAAATCATTGGTTCCTTCTTCTTTCTAACAGATACACGAGAACTTATTCCAATAAGATGACATTTTCTACTATCAAGGTAAGTCTTCTTGTTTCAACTTACCATTGTAATATCGTTGCATAATTTGCATTATAATTTTAGATCTTTTAAGCGTTTTGATTATAGGGAAGTGGACACACGGCAGAGTATAAACCAAACGAGACATTTATTATGTTTCAAAGGTGGATCAGTAATCAGCCTCTGTAATAGAGACTTATGGCTTTGAAGCGCGGTTTTTTATAATATGAAAGACTCATTTTGAAAACGCTCAATGGAGATACTCTTGTATTTTTTTATTGCATGTACACGCCTACGGGCCATAACCTTTTTCGGTGTTATGCGCATTTTTCGTCAATCCATGAAACATTTATAAGATATATTACTAGTTTACTTGCCTACTTATTTTGTGAAGTCTATGCTCTAATTTATATACAATGAACACCTACATGATCGACACTATGCAGACATTGATCGACACGCTTATGCACCTTCTAATTAAACACATTTAGCAAGTGTCGATCAAAACCCTATGGATATCGATCGACACCTTTCTGACACTCTAGAAAAATCGACACCTTCAGCTGGCATTGATTGACACCAGCAAAACTATGGTCGACGCTCTGCAGATCTCCAGAGTATGATGAAATGGAGGCTATTAATCTATCAACAGTTTTCTGAGAGACAGGTCCCGATTTGAAAGAGAAGAGGAATAAGGTTTGTAATCATCTAAAGAGAGAGACTAATGATAAGAAGATGGATGCATTCACCAGAAGAGTGATAAGGATCCATAAAGAAGACACTTTTGCTGATGCCTTCTACAAGCATAGGCTTTGGATGGTATTCAGGGAGAGAAGAGAGACATAAGAAGACATCAAGCAGATGTTCTACACACTCAGAAGCAAGATGAAGAAAAACATAAAATTGGAGAAGAAGAGTGACCCAGCAAAATTTGTGGTTCCATGACTGCAGTGCCGTGCCTACAATTTTGGGGGCCTAAGGCATTCTTATAAACAATTAAAGTTGTAGATACACTAGATATGTTTGTGACAAAAATAATCCACTAACATAAGACCAAATTAAAATGTAAAGAACAAAATACATAAACAATCAAGTTCCTAACATATGTATACACTCTTCATACTCCATGAACATCCACTGTATTTTGTATGCATGGGGCCCCAAATATTGGTGAAAAATGAGGGGCCTGGGGCTCATGCCTCTTCTGTATAATGGTGAGCACGGCTCTGCATGACTGTTACAGGTCACCTCTATCCAAATGCTTTGTGTGATACTAGTTCTTCATGCCCAGAGAAATGGCTGAGTTGATGAGATTCAAAACAAAACTATCTCTGGATACTTTCACTTTTTTATTTTGCTCTAGAGTAAGTTCAAGAGGGATTATCACGGACTTGGAGGTGAAGACTAGAGATGATGTAAATTTGATAATTTACATTAATTTTTTTTTTGACAACACATTAAAATATTAAATATATAATATTTTAAATTTTTAAATAATTATAATAATATTGATAATCAATCAATTTTAAATGTAAATTTTAATTTTACTTTTATTTATAGCAAAATCAGTTGAAAGAAAAATCTAACAAAATCTTACTAATTTTTTTAAATATTTGTTTAGTTAATGCATTGATAAATTTCTTAACTAATAATATAATATTATTTTAAACTAGTATTAAATTAAATTTTAATGTGAGATTTTTCAATACAAATTTTAAAATTAAAATTCTAAGATCTCAATAATTTTTCAATGCAAATTTTGAAATTAAGATATTTATATATTTATATATAGTAAATAATTTAATTTAAATGATATATATAATATGAATATCTATTAGTGAGACTTCATATTCATACAATTTATGATCATTTGTATCTTGTTTGAACAAAACAAATACACCATTGATCACAAAATTTTATTATGAGACTTTTACCCTTTTTAGTAATTTGTAGTCATTTTAAAAAGTTCAAAATATAACATAGAAGAAAAAACTAGTTTTTATTAAATATTTAATGTAATTGTTTAATCTCTTTTAATAATATAAAATTAAACAAAATATATATATATATATATATATAAATTGGTATCAAATATGTATGATTATTCATAATCAATTGTAATTTATATGTTAATAATATTAGACAATTTCATATCTTTTATTTAAAGAAAAAAATTGAGAATATTCTTTTGTATACAATTAATCAATTTGATAGTTAGTTTAATAAAAATATAATATATTTATATGGTCCAATTTATTTTCTAAGAATTCTAAGAATTATCCTAATGATGACACATGGTTACGAAAACATACTGTAATGCTCTATGATTAATATATAGGAGATATACTCATTTTCTTATCAAAAGGAGATATACTCACTTATATTCATTTTAGTGGTATAGATATCAGTTGTGGTCCTTGCATAAAATTTTTATATTGCTAGAATTTCATCTAAAAGTAACTCATTTCCAAACCGATTATTTAGTTATTTTATTGCTACATATATGACCTAGTATTTACTCTATATTTTCTTTTGATTACATGAAGAAACGATTCAAACAAAGAATTTTCAAGAACAATATAATATGGAGTTGAAATATTGTATACAAATGAGGTTATAATATATTATAATTTGTTAAGATACCTTTTTTTGTCAAAGATATGGGAATAGAGAATATATGGAGATGACTAAAGTTTCCAAGTGCTACAATACGGTTCTTTGGTTTTGGTGGAATTATTTAATAACTAGATCTCAACCCGCACAATTGTGTGGGCGATTATTTTTATTTTTATATATGTAACTATTTGGTGTATGTGATTAGTGGTATATATTTTAATATTTATCATATTATTAATAGTTTATTATATATTTTCAAACATAATAATTTTATAGTTTGTATGAATGTATTTATTTTTTGTTTCAAATTGTTAGTGATATCTCTCTTATTAATACATGAACACTAATTAAAACCTTACATTATATGATATTTACCACAAATTCCATTCAACTTACTATTAAATTAGATATTAATTTCCCTTATAGTTTTATTTTAGGTTTTGATCGTACATATATATTAATCGAATTATATGTATGATTTAAATCTTTGACTGAATAACCTACATTAAGTGTAATTAATATCAACCTACATTAAAATATTATATTAAATTAATATCACAAATTTAATACAAAATTGTACATTAGTTTAATATAATTAAAAAATTAATAAGATACTTAAAAGTTTTATTTTAGTGAAAAATAAATAAACATGCATATTATAAATAATTACAAAATTAATTACATATTTAAATATTTGTTTAAGTGAAAACAAAATATACATTTATATTTTAAATAAATACAAATATATATATTTATATTATAAATAAAAAGATTTGAAAAGATTTTATTCGGATGTAATTAAGTGAAAATTTGGGAATATCTATTTGATTTGTTTGTTAAGAATAATTCAAATATATATACAAAAAATCATTAAGTAATTTTCTAAGGGGTGGTCCAAATAAAAAATCACACACGAAATAAGTCATGACTTCTGTTTTAATATATAAGATATTATGCATAAATATAAGAATGGAGTGATATTATAATTGTTAAAATAATTAAGGTTAAAATCTTATTGGTTGATCAAAATGTGAGAAAAATAATTTAAAATTTTTAAATAAAAGAATGATATGATATTGTAAATCCTCCGATATATTAATTGAGAATACACTTAAGTAAGTTTGTGAAGTTTAAAATTAAGTCTCTTAATTTGATTAGTATTCACTTTAGAATTTATATTTATTAATATTAAAAAATTAAACACAATATATACAGGAATAATTGTTTATTTAAAAATAATTATCTTTTATTTCAAATAGATTTTTAAATTTTGGATAATTCTTATTATTATTAAGTTTCATCACTTATCTTAACAAGAAAATTATTAATTTCGTTTTTGTTTTAACTAATTTATATATTTAATTCATTAAGGATATAATAAATATTAAAACCTCTAACTTTTTACATCCGTTGCAAAAATTTACTATGCAAATAATATTATAGATTGTTTTGGTATTATCATAGGAATATTTTGATTTTTGGTTATAAAAGGACATGGTTAAAATCACTGGCATTAGATCTTAAATATTAGGTGTGAACAAAAAAAAATCATAAATATTAGGAAAAAGTCAGGCTTATTTTATTTTAGTATTTTTATTTAATAATATAGATTAACATTTAAAAAAACACGAGGGGAAAAAATACAACCGTTGACTTTAGGCTTCACAAATCAGTATAACTAGATCATGACCCGCTCGACCGAGCGGGAGTCAATTTTTTTTTTTATCTTTGTTTGTACTAAATGTTATAAATGATTGCAATGTGTATTAATATAACATTTTGATAAATAACAATGTATACTAATGTGTTTAAATAAGCAATGTGTTTTAATTACTAAATTTGATTTTTAAATTTTATGATAACATAAAGTAGATTTTTTATATATTATTTAAAATATATAGTGCTATATATTTTGTATTTTCAACATTTATCATACAAATTTTATATTGGAGTATTATTTATAAGAAAATATTTGTATCATAATATATTTATATATTATATAAACATATCTACGATTTTCATAAAAGGCCATGCGCACCCGCACGGATTTTATTTTTAAAATGTATTCTATATTGTTTAGTTTTATGTAGTATCGAGTTTGTATAATTCAATTTTGTGTTTAAAGAACAATATCAAAACTGTCTTTAAAAATAACACTTTGCAAGCGGGAGTTGTGTCTTTTTATTATAACACAAAATTTGATATAAAACTTATGTTTTTTTGTACATTACGAAGTTTAAATTTTTTAAAAATAATTATTATATAATTTCAAAGTAAATTTTAACTTTGAGGTCAAATATATTTTGTGTGTAATGGTTCAAAGCATTTTGTCGATATATATTATATTTCAGTTTGGTTTGTTATTAGTATTATTGTATATGTATATACTATACAATATTACTATATTCTATACAATATATAAAGCTATGTGTTATTTGTTTTAGAAAGTAGATTAGGCCCAACGAAGTTAAAGAATAGTCATATCTTTATGTATGTGTCTATGAATTATCTAATTAATGTTATTCGTACAAATAAAATCAATATGGCCAATGAAAGTATACTGATCAATTTAAAATGAATTGTATATGGTAATTCTATAACGATTCATATTTTTAGTATTCTTTATTCGTACAAATAAATCTATTTTAGTTAAATCGACATGTAATAAATGTGAACCATATATGGAATATGGACAAACAGAGGAATTGTATTTAAGGAAATATATCAATGCAAAGTTAGAATATGGTACGTATTATATATAAGAAATAAGACATTTAGTTTAAATATATGAGGTCCACCTTTAAAATCCACCTAGAAGAAGTTGTAATGTTTCTGATTTAATAAGATAGACTAGATCTTGACCCGTGCGACCGTACGGGTATTTATTTTCTGTTTTTAGTTTTTTTATATTAAATGATGTATTTGTAATATTTGATAATAATTTATATCGAAAACTAATTTTTGCAGCTATAACAAAAAATTAAAATTTTAAGAAAATATTCTTATATAAATTCAGTTATCCTAATTAAAATATTATAGGTGTGGTCATAATGCTTTCGAATTCCAAATATTTGGAATTTATATTAATATAAATTTGTTAAAAAATAATCACACTCGGTATTTAATTTTAAATCTTAATTTGGATGTACTAAATGTTATATTTGTAAATGTAATCATATTAAATTAAGTAATTTTATATTTTTGCATTTAACGTAAAATGTATCACCGACACTAGAGATCACCTAAACAAATCTAACATTTATATGATTAAATGTATGTGTAAGATATATAACAAACAAAGTTTTTAAATGATAAGTATGAAAATACACAATATGGTTAGTATGCTATTAAACATGATACATTACTTATAAAATTTGTAAGAATAAATAATTGTTAGACTTTTAACAAATTTGTGACATATAAAAATTAAGATTATAATTTGTAAGAAAATGAAATGTAATATAATATATATTTGATCTAACTGCTAATTCATTATAAATGGTCTTACGTGTTCAATAATTTTCAGATTGGATTTTGACAATTAGTTTTCATAATTACTGTAGACTAATGAGAAAATCAATGGAAAATAATTTTTTGAAAATAAATAAAGTGATTCAGTTTCTATATCTTGTAGTAGAGATGGGCGTTCGGATATTCATTCGGATTTGATTCAGGTCTCTTTGGGTTTTAGATTTTTGGGGTGAAAGGTTTTAGCCTCATTCTGTATTTATAATTTCGGTTCATGTTCTGGTTCGGATAACTCATTTGAATTGTTTAAAAAAAATTAAAATATAAAAGTAAAAATTTATATAACAAATAAATTTGAATAACGTATAGCAAAAACTTAAACTTAACATAAAAATTGTTTTGGTTCGAATATTAAAAGATAGTGATCTCCTACCATATCATATGCGATTTTTATTATCATTAAATGTGGTAAATTTAGAATTAGGAAATGTATTTATTAAACTGAAAAGACAACATTAATAAAATTATAAATAATTTCGAAATTGATTTAATAGAAAAAGAAAATGAAATTTTATATTAGGATAACACATTAGCTCAACTGAAAAAGACAACATTAAAATAGGTAACTTAATTTATATTAGGACAACACATTAACTCAACAGGAAAAGACAAGCATTAAATTAGGTAGTTTAATTTAATTTTCAGTGGCATTTAGGCGTAAATACTGTGCAACTTGTAGGGTTAATCCATATGTGTACTTCTGTTTTAATAAAGTAGACTAGAAAGCTAAATTGCTATATCCGAAGAAATATTTAATCCATTTCTTTATTTTTTTAAAATTGACAAATATTTAGTAAATGTCATATTTTCATTTTTTTTATAGAAAGTTTAAGCTTTTTTTATCTTTCGTTATCGTGTTTCATTTTAAAAGAGTATAGACATGAATACAATATCCGGACCCGAAGAACCAACCCGAAACAGACCCGAAAATCAGGGTCCCGAATCCGATCAGACCCGGGGTAAATATCCGAATGAGTTCTAAATTGCTATATCCGAAGAACCGGTCCCGAACCCAATCCGAACCGAGAACCGAATGAGTATCCGAAGATATCTGAAATGTGAATATATATCTAAAAATATATGTTATAATTCTTTTTATAATTATTT
Source organism: Raphanus sativus (assembly GCF_000801105.2). Lineage (NCBI taxonomy): Eukaryota > Viridiplantae > Streptophyta > Magnoliopsida > Brassicales > Brassicaceae > Raphanus > Raphanus sativus. The sequence continues at coordinate 44,737,360 of NC_079516.1, forward strand.
TAATATTTTAAATTAATATTATAAGTTAACTATAGTAGTTATTTTCGATACTTTTGAGTATTTTTGGATAAAATATGATAGTTTGGATAAAACTTTACCCAAAAAGCTGTATAGAATGTATATTTTTGGTTACTTTTGGTTACTTTTGAATAATTTGGATACAAAAATTTGAACTGAATCAAATACTTTGGTTACTTTTAGTACAAATAACAGAACTCGTTTTAGATACTTTGGTTATTTGGTTATTTTCAGGTTCTTATGCATGAGAACCGAACCCACCCGGACCCGGAAAGACCCGACTCGAACCCGACCCAAATTTTTATAAAACCTGAATGGAGTTTAATTTCAAAACCCGAAAAATGCGATACCCGATAGAACCGATCCATACCCGAATGGGTACCCGAACGTCCAGGTCTAATGAGTATTTATGTTTAGAAAATTAAACTTTATTTTTAATGAATTAAGTTGGTATAACTCTGATATATAAATTTTATTATGTGGTTAATTTTTTTAATAAAAAAATATATACTTTTAATAAAGATTTATATTTTTCAATGAAAAAATTCAAAATTTTTATGAATGCTTAAATTATATTAAAAAGAAAAAACATAATAATTAAGTGATTAATTTTTGTTCACTACACAAAATATTAAGAATGATTGAAAATAAATTATTTGAACTTGGAGAAAAAAAATAAGAATTGAATCTGATTTCTTAATCGGCCCAAATGGCCCAAGAGATGATGTGGGCAGTGGGCTGGATCCAAAAAAATGACCCAATAAAAATGTATTATTAATATTACTTGATTGCTCTTAATGAAATAAGCAATGTTAGTTAAAGAAAGGGCATGTTTAAGTAAAAAACACAATATGATCCTGCTTTAATAGTATAGACTAGATTTTGATCCGCGCTTTTAAAGCGCGGGTTTATTTTCCTTTATCTTTTTTTAAATGTCATATTTTAAATGATCACAATATCCGGACCCGAAAAACCAACCCAAAACCGATCCAAAAATCAGGGTCCCGAACCCGATCAGACCCGGGGTAAATATCCGAATGAATTCTAAATTGCTATATCTGAAGAACCGATCCGAACCCGATCCAAACCGAGAACCAAATGAGTACCCGAAGATACCCGAAATGTGAATATATATCTAAAAATATATGTTATAATTATATTTATAATTATTTTAATATTTTAAATTAATATCATAAGTTAACTATAGTAGTCATTTTTAGTACTTTTGATTATTTTTGGATAAAATATGATATTTTGGATAAAAGTTTACCCACAAAAACTGTATAGAATTGATATTTTGGATAAAAGTTAATTTCAGCGTATGACTTGAGTTCTTTCGAGAATTATCATCATATGCGGCACGCTCTCTCTCCTTCCTAAAATAACTTCATCTCTTTTAAACTGTGAGAGTTTAGGTGAAAGGTGCTGAGCCACTAATTCAGCTATACAAGATTCTTCCGAAGGCTCCTGGTGGTATATATATCTGAACCAAAGGTAAGGGTTGAGCCAGAGAATTTAAATCTGTATATGTGGAGTGGAAAACCCCAACATGGTAAGTTTTTACCTTTTGGAATGGGTAGATGAGCGTATCATCGAATGGATGGAGCTGGGCCAACTTTTATTAGGCTCGGCTTTAGGCTCATTGATACAATGTTTTGATTGGAAGAGGGTTGAAGACACATGGCAGTTGACATGTCTGAAAAAAAGGGTCTTACCATGCCTAAAGTTGTGCCTTTAGGTGCCATTTAGGAACCACAAGAGATAAGAAAAAGTAACTATTACATTGCTCAAATTATGTTCCATCTCCATTTAAAAAGTTCAAATTGTTAAAAGGAGAAAAAGTAACCGTAGGATAAGTAGTGAATCACCAAAAACAATATGATTAACCAATTTTTAATACATGAAAAATTGTTTGATGTTGAGTAAAGCACCGGAGTGATCAATTTTAGTAAATGGATAAATCTAATTTTTAATAACTGAAGTACAAATTGGAATTAACCCTTAAACTTCCATAATATTTACAATCTATTGCCATCTAATCTATTATAACTGAAGTACAAGTTGGAATTAACCCATAAACTTCCACAATATTTACAATCTATTACCACAGAGAATTAAATAAATATATTTCTAATTAATTCATTTCTTTTTAATCCAAACTACTTTATATAATCTAGCTTACCAATAAATGATATTATACAAATTAATTAAACTTATTCCTTAATATTTTCATTTTTACATTCTTTTACAAACAGAAGTATAAATATATATTTTCAAATCCAGACTTTGATTATAAACTTTTTAATCTGATCTCATAAATAGATACGAAAATATGTGACTAAAATAAGATAATATCCGTAATTTATGTAGTATCACTTTTCATAATTTCTATAATACTGGGAATTATTTTATTCATTTATAAAATTTATAGCATAATATTTTTAAACATCTGTAGTTATATTTCCCATTATTTAATAGATGAAAATAAAACCACAAATAATCAATTTTACAACATATAAATAAAATACAAATTATTCTCTTAAAATATTATTGGTAGTATAATTTAATATATATAAAATCCAATTATTTATAAATATGATAAGAAATATAAATGATATAATTGATGGTAGGAAAAAAATTATTATTGTAATAAATAAAATCTTATGTTTTAAATGTCATTTTAAAACAATTATATAATACATGTAAATTATAAATAAATATATATATATATATATTATTAAAATTATATAAACAATAATTTAGTTATAAAAAGTGAAAATAAATATTTGTGCGGTTGCATTGTTCCAAAAAGAAGATATACATCTGTGCGGATATATATGTGATGTTCTAAAAACATGGATGATAATACAATGTAAACTATAAAATTATTTTATTTAGAAATATCATATTAAAAAAAATTACTTAAACGGATAAAGTTTAAAATATATATTATTAATTATACAAATAAATATTTATTTATATAAAAAATAAAACAAACACCTGCGCGGATGCGCGGGTCAAGCTCTAGTTCAAAATTATAACTCAAATATAAACTCAAAAGATTAAATCTAATTCATGATTGATAACATTTCTAAGGTTAAATATAATTAACAAATATTTATTAGTTATACAAATAAATATTTATTTATATAAAAAATAAAACAAACACCTGCGCGGATGCGCGGGTCAAGCTCTAGTTCAAAATTATAACTCAAATATAAATTCAAAAGGTTAAATCTAATTCATGATTGATAACATTTCTAAGTTACACTTGTAAGTTGTAACTCAAACTTAATCAACTATAATTCATATCATTATCACCAATCAAATCCTACATTGTTCATGGACCCTTTGTTTCAAAATCAAAATCAAACACGTTCTATGTCGTTGACTTATTGACTCTTTAAATATGTATATGTGGTGCACACATGAAGCAACGATATCAGAAAAAAGCAGAGACGAGATGTTTAATTTCATTTCATTCGCTCTAGTCGTCGGATTCATTGTAGCAGCTGCTTATCTTCTCCGATCAAAGCAGAATGGTCCACCTAGTCCACTAGGTTTCCCAGTGATCGGACACCTCCACCTGCTCAAAGATTATTAAGAAAGTTGTTATGATTGAAAATTACTTTCTCAAATTGGAAAAGATGATACAGAGTTGCTTATATACATACGATGCAATTGGTTTAGTGATAGGAAGCTAAACCAATGCTAAACCAAATGATTAAAATACAGACACTTAACCACCGGTTCAATCTAAGTTAACCATACTCTAATACACCCCCCTCAAACCGAAGTCGATGATGGTGAGAAGAGGTTTGAAATGGAAAAACGACGAAGGAGGGAGTGAAATGGACCGGGATGAAGTGGCTTCGTCAAGAGATCTGCGTGCTGATTACTGGAACCAACATGAAAGAGACGAAGGAAACCATTCTTGAGCTGATCACGGATGGTATGACAATCGATTTCCACATGTTTCGTTCGCTCATGGAAGACAGGATTATGAGCTATGTGAATAGCAGATTTGTTGTCGCAGAAGAGCTTTGCTGAAGTAGAAACTGTAACCTTCAAGTCCTTGAGCAGTTGATGAAGCCAAAGTAGCTCACAAGTAGCTAAAGCCATACTGCGATACTCCGCTTCAGTGCTACTACGACTCACCGTCTGCTGCTTCTTTGATTTCCAGTTGATCAAAGAACGACCAAGATAGACACAGAAACCAGAAATGGAACGTCTCGAATCAGGGCAAGTTGCCCAATCTGCATCAGCAAAGGCGTTCAAGCAGATCTCAGAGTCAACAGAATAGAAGAGACCTTGACCTGGATTACCCTTGAGATACCGCAAGACGCGATGAGCAGCTTGAAGATGAACATCAGTAGGACAGGAGAGAAACTGGCTCAAGTAATTCACCGCAAAGGTGATATCAGGACGAGTGATGGTAAGGTAAAGAAGACGACCAATCAACTCTCTGTATGGTTTGGCCGAAGGCAACAAAGTACCAGACTCCTTACGAAGATGAACAGAGGGATCCATTGGAACCGAAGCCGGTTTGCAAGCTAGCATTCCAGTCGAGGAAAGAATATCCAATGCGTATTTCCTCTGACAGATGGAGATACCAGTAGCATTGCGTGCAATTTCCAAGCCTAAGAAGAAGCGAGGAGCTCCCATATCTTTGATGTCAAACGCACGATGTAAAGCTGTTTTCAACAATTCCAGAGCTTCATCATTATTAGACGCAATCATTATGTCGTCAACATAGACTAACAGAGCAGTGAAAGAGTTAGATGTCTGGCGAATGAACAGAGTATTATCCACCGGAGATTGGACAAAACCAGAATCCATCACCACTTTAGAGAAGCAATGATACCATTGCCGTGATGCTTGCTTGAGGCCGTACAAGGATTTGCGAAGCTTACAGACTGGATTAGGAGGTAAAGGAGCTCCATTAGAAGGCGTATAACCAAGAGGCAAGCTCATGTAGATTTCTTCATCAAGGTCTCCATGAAGAAAAGCATTGGTAACATCCATCTGAGTAAGCTTCCATCCTAAGCAAGCAGCTAATCCCAAAATCAACTTAACACTCGCAAGCTTTGCCACCGGAGAGAAGGTGTCAATATAGTCTATCCCTTCCTGCTGCGTATAACCTTTGGCAACCAACCGAGCTTTATACTTCAGGATAGTGCCATCAGGATTATACTTTATGGTGAACACCCATTTGCAGCCGATGACATGCTTCCCCGGAGGAAGAGACACAATTAGCCAAGTGCCTTTGTACTCTAAAGCTGTAATCTCAACACCCATGGCATCATTCCAAACTTTATGTTTCACAGCCTCTTTAAAAGAATGCGGCTCAGTTTCAATTGTACAAGAAAGAACAAAAGATTCATATTGAGGGTGAAGTTTAGAGTAGGTAAGAACAGAGGCAAGAGAAAAAGGGGTGTCATTATGAAAGGTTTTAGAAATGTGTGGTGTTTGAGGAGAAGGATGAAGTAAAAGATTACAATGATAGTCAGAAAGCCAACCTGGTGCCTTAGTCTGTCGTTGTGGCCGAGAACAAATCAATGAAGTCTCTCCAGGAGCAGGCACAACAGTCTCTTGTTGTGATGGAACACTAGGAGGTACAATAGCCGCTTGGGAAGACGAGGACAGTATATCAGGAATCTCAGAACCAGAAGATGCAGGAATATCTAATGCAACAGAGATTGGCATAGGCAAGATAGTAGGACCAAACAAATCGATAACAGGATCAGAAGAAGGCATTGTAGTATAAGGAAAAGTATCTTCATGAAAAACAACATTCCTAGAGATACTAATAACCTGAGAATCTAAATCAAGAACCTTATAGCCTTTATAACCAGTAGCATAACCGAGAAAAACACAAGCACTAGCACGAGGACTAAACTTGTTTCGATCCTTAAGATGAGTGGACACATAGCATAAGCAGCCAAAGGAGCGAAGAAAAGAAAAATCCGGTTGCCTTTTGTAAAGAATTTCATAAGGAGAGAGCTTGTTTAGCAACATAGAAGGAGTTCGATTGATAAGAAAAACCGCAGTGAGAATGCATTCAGACCAGTAAACAAGAGGAACCTTGGATTGAAACAAGAGAGCTCGAGCAACATTTAGCAAATGTTGATGTTTGCGTTCAACTACAGAATTTTGCTGAGGCGTATATGCGCATGAAAACTGATGAATGATACCTTTTGAATGAAACAAATCAGTAAACGCAAGCTCAGGAGCATTATCACTTCGAACCTTTTTGATAACAGTATGAAATTGCGTTTGAATATGAGTAAGAAAGGCAGGAAAGATTGCTTTAACATCACTTTTATTACGCATCAGATAGATCCAGGTTACACGAGTACAGTCATCAACGATTGTAAGAAAATATCTAAAACCCTCTACAGACTCGACTGAGAAAGGTCCCCAAGTATCTATATGAACTAAGTCAAACGGTTTTGCAGACAACTTGTGATTAGAAACGAATGGTAAGCTACGCTGTTTGGCAAGAGGACAGACATTACAAGGGGTGGAATTCACTTTTGATGACAAAGGTATACCAGGAATGTGATGCAGTTTAGCAAAAGAAGGATGACCTAAGCGTCGATGCCACAAAGAACCATCAATCATTGATCCACAGAAAGAGTTGGATATAGAATGCGCAAGAGGCTTCAAAATGTAAAGACCATGCATAAGCAACCCTCTACCAATCGTCAAGTCCCGAATATGGTCCTGTATAAAACAAGAATCATGATACACATGAGCAGACAAATCACGTTTCTGTAACAATGAGCTAACACTAAGCAAGTTGAACTTAAACGTGTTAACATGGAGAACATCATAAAGAATAAGATCATCTGATATACGAACTGTCCCCGTGTGGCTGATAGGTACACTAGTGCCATTAGGCAAAGAGACTGTTACACCTGAAATGGGACAAACTTCACTGAACAAATTCAGGTCAGAACAAACGTGACTAGTGGCACCACTATCAACAATCCAACAACCAAGGGGTAATATCGAGTATAGAGATGAAAGGCAATGATGTTGAAAAGTGAATGTATGATTTTCAAAGCGAAGGTTAGGAGAAGGAAAAACAATTGAAACGTTACCAGCAGTAGAAGTAGAGGCCATGAAACCGTGTTCAGTAATAGTGCCAGTAGGTAATTGAGAAGACGACTTATCAGCAGTACGAGTTTGAGCTAGCAACTGGTTCAATAGACTCTGAACTTGATCAGAAGTAAAGTTGTTAATGTCAAGAGAAGCACCAGACGAAGAAACCGCATTGGCAGTAGCAGGAGAATACTGCTGAAACTGACTTTGAGGAGGAAACTGTGGTTTGGAGGAAGGTTGAGATTGGTTCTGAGAAGGATTAGTAGGCTTATGCTGCTGATGGAGTCGATGACCAGGAGGAAAACCGTGAAGTTTGAAGCACTTCTGAACGGTATGACCAGTACGACGACAATGAGTACATACAGGTTTCTGTGAGTATCTATTGCCTTGTATAGCAGCCGCATAAGCATTGTTATCAAAACCAGCTTCCTGAGTAGGAACAGAGGAACCATCCACAGAAGTAGTATTCTGAAAAGCCACATTGTCAAGCCTAGTAGATGGCTTAATCATCTTCTGTCGTTCATCTTGAGCGACCATATTGAAAACATCTTCAATGTCTGGTATTGGCTTGAGCATTAGGATATGACGCCGTGTACTCTCATAAGCCTCATTGAGACCCATAAGGAACTTGGTAACACGGCTCTTCTGTTGCATTTTCTCCCATAGTAGAGCAGCATTACATTCACAACGGCCACAAGTACAAACCGGGATCTCCACATAATTCTTGTGCTCCTCCCATAGTGTAACCAGTTCCGTATAGTAGGTACTGATATCCATCGAGCCCTGTTGAATAGTACTCAGTCTCTGCTCTATCTCATAGACACGAGGAGCATCATCCTGCTTAAAACGAGCCAACAAATTCTTCCAAATAGACTCAGCAGTAGACATGAACAATAAGCTTTGACCGATCTTTTTAGAAACAGAGTTCATTAACCAAGTCGCCACCATATCGTTACAACGAGACCATGAACCAGAATCACGATGATCAGGAGGAGGTTTAGGAATAGTACCATCAATGAATCCCAATTTGTTTCGAACATTCAAAGCCATACGGATCGAACGACGCCATGAGTGGAACTCCGATCCCGAAGTCAAACGATCAGTGACCAAGACTAATCCAGCGTGATCCGTGGAGTGGAGATAGTACGGATTCTCATATTGATCATTCATCGAGCGAGAGGAATCAGAAACTGGTTGTTGCTGAGTCGCGAAGCTCATTGAATCCAAAAGATGACGAAAGAGAGTCAATCAAGATGAATCAATAACAGCTCCAAAAGAAAGAAAACCAGCAAGAAGCAGCTCCGAGAAGTATCGAGATCAAGATGAATCAACACCGATGAGAGATCCAAGCTCAGAACAACTCAACGATCAAGACGAGCAAAAGAAAAGCGATTCTCGAGAAAAGTTCAAGCAAATCAAAAAGAAGACGAGCGCAGAAATCGAAAGTGAGATCACGAATCGATAAGCTCATCGTTAAAGAGATTTGATTTGAAGAAACGAAGGAGAATCAATGGCGGAAGCTTTGTGTGTGCTCTGATACCATATTAAGAAAGTTGTTATGATTGAAAATTACTTTCTCAAATTGGAAAAGATGATACAGAGTTGCTTATATACATACGATGCAATTGGTTTAGTGATAGGAAGCTAAACCAATGCTAAACCAAATGATTAAAATACAGACACTTAACCACCGGTTCAATCTAAGTTAACCATACTCTAATAAAGATCCTGTTCACCGTTGCCTCCGTGACCTCTCTCGGAACCTAGGTCCAGTGTTTTCGCTCAGGCTCGGCTCTTGTCGAGCCGTGATCGTCACGTCAGCTTCCGCAGCGGAGGAGTTCTTATCTCACGAGAACGATGTCATCTTCGCCAACAGACCTAACAGTACTCTGGGTAAATACGTTGCTTACAACAACACGGCGATCATCGTAGCTCCCTACGGAGACCACTGGCGCAACCTCCGCCGTATCTGCTCCCTGGAGATCTTCTCCGCAGCTCGTCTCAAAGAATCTTTCGAGATCCGGAGAGACGAAGTGAGGTCTCTGGTTCGGACGATCCACAAGGCGGCATCAGGAGGAGGAGGAAACGACTTTGTCCGAATGGAGCTACGGCCGTTGCTTTCCGGGTTTACGTTGAACGTCATCATGAGAATGATGGCTGGTAAAAGATACTACGGCGGCGAGGATAACGCGGAAGCTAAGGAGGTGAGGGAGCTGATCAGCGAAACGTTTGAGCTCGCAGGGTTTACTTACGTCGGTGACTTTCTTCCGATCTTGAAGCTGTTTGATTTCGATGGATATGTTAAGAGAGTGAAGAAACTTGGCTCGAGACTAGATAAGTTTATGCAGGAACTGGTCGACGAACACAGAAGAAACAGGGGACAAACAGAGTTCAAGAACACGATGATCACTCATTTGCTCACTCTTCAAGAAACGCAACCTGAGTACTACACTGACGAGATCATCAAAGGACTCGTAATGGTTCGTTAATTCTTTTACTTGTTTCTTTATTTTCAAGTCGCTATTAGGAAAAATAAATAAATCAAGATTATTGAATCGTTTTCAATATATATATGCAGGTGATGATAGATGCCGGGACGGACACAACCGCAGTGACATTGGAATGGGCGATGGCTAACCTTCTAAACCATCCAGATGTTCTAGCGAAAGCCAAGACGGAGTTAAACAACGTCGTCTCAAGTGAAGGGCGTTTGATGGAGGAATCTGATACGAGCACTTGTACATACCTCAATAATGTGATTTCGGAGACTCTCCGATTGTATCCTGCTGGGCCAATGCTGGTCCCTCACGCGTCGTCGGTTGACTGTAAAGTTGCTGGGTATGATATCCCACGTGGCACATGGCTATTCGTTAACGCGTGGGCAATTCAGAGAGATCCAAAGGTGTGGGATGAGCCTGAGGCCTTTAAACCAGAAAGGTTCGATAATGAGGAGTGGAAGACCACCAAACGTGGTAACTTTTTACCATTTGGAATAGGTAGAAGGGCGTGTCCTGGAATGGGGCTGGCACAAATTTTATTGAGCTCAGCTTTAGGATCATTGATCCAATGTTTTGACTGGGAGAGGGATGAAGACATTGCAGTTGACATGTCGGAAGGAACGGGTCTTACTATGCCTAAAGTTGTGCCTTTAGTTGCCAAATGCAAGTCTTCTCCTATCCTAGACAATGTTGTCGTTTAAACTTATGTATTTTATTTCCGGTCATTAACTAATAAGAACATAATGGTTTCCTCTTTCTCATTTTCTCTAGACCTTTCTCTGTCCTCATTCTTTCCCTCAGCATCTCCTGCACTTATTTACATCCTCTGAAATCAGATCCAACAGTTAAAAGAATGAAAAATCTTCATCAATATCCACTTCTCCCTAGGAGTAAAAAATAACATAGCCCAGTCTAACCAGACCAAAACACCGTGTAGGAATCACAAGAGATAAGATAAAATTAACTATACATTGTTCAAATTAGCTTTCATCTCCAGGTGGAACCATATTCCCATCGATGTTGCATTTATTAAAAATATTCAGTTTCAAAATTACATGATTTTTAGCTTACGTAAATTTTATATAAATTTCTATATCTTATTTTTGTGATGGGCATAAATTATTTACTTTAATTTCACATCTTTTATCTGGAGCATGATTGTGATTGGTTTCTAAGATCCTTCCTATCCTAGGCTTCATTTCGCAAATTTGTTATTACCGATAGTCCAAGAGACCTAACCCCAGCCTAAAGTGGCATTATGAATATTACATTATATTTTGTTCAAATATTTCATTCCATGTATATAAATTATAGAATACCTTTTTGGACAAAAATTTATAAAATACCTAAGATACTTTGTTTGTTTGAGAACCTCATTGGGGTTGTTCTAGTAAACACAAGATTGTTCTACGGGGGGCTAACATTAACCAATAACTAACATATTATGCCAAGCCCTTTGAAAATGTCATCACTACGGACACAACCACATTGAGACCCCGTGTTTTCTCCTTCTTTCTTGGTTCACCGACCCCCGTGCTAAAATATATATATTTTTTCAAACGTGGTATACAGCCTGCCTAACGTGGGCTGCGCACGCTCTATATCGTTGACTTTAGACTCCCGTGTATATGTGCACATGAAGCAACGAGATCAGAAAGAGTAGACGAGATGTTTAGTTTGATTTCATTTGCTCTAGTCGTCGTATTTTCCGTTCAAAGCTGAATGTTCCACCAAGTCCGCTAGGTTTCCCAGTGATCGGACACCTCCATTTGCTCAAAGATCCTGTTCATCGTTGCCTCCATGACCTCTCTCGGAACCTCGGTCCAGTGTTTTCGCTCAGGCTTGGCTCTCGTCGAGCCGTGGTCGTCACGTCAGCTTCCGCAGCAGAGGAGTTCTTATCTCACGAGAATGATGTCGTCTTCGCGAACAGGCCTATCAGTACTTTGGGTAAATACGTTGCTTACAACAACTCGATAGTCAGCGTATCTCCCTACGGAGACCACTGGCGAAACCTCCACCGTATCTGCACCGTGGAGATCTTCTCCGCCGCTCGTCTTAAAGAATCTTCCGAGATCCGGAGAGACGAAGTGAGGTCTCTTCTTCGGACGATCCACGCGGCTACATCAAAAGGGGGAGGAAACGACTCTGTCCGAGTGGAGCTACGGCCGTTGCTTTCTGGGTTTACGTTGAACGTCCTTATGAGAATGGTCGCCGGAAAAAGATACTACGGCAGTGAGGATAACGCGGAAGCTAAGGAAGTGAGAGAGCTGATCAGCGAAACGTTCGAGCTCGCAGGGTTTACTTATGCCGGTGACTTTCTTCCGATTTTGAAGCTGTTTGATTTCAATGGATACGTAAAGAGAGTGAAGAAACTTGGCTCGAAATTAGATCAGTTTATGCAGGAACTGGTCGACGAACACAGAAGAAACAGGGGAAAAGCAGAGTTCAAGAACACGATGATCACTCATTTGCTAACTCTTCAAGAATCGCAACCTGAGTACTACACTGACGAGATCATCAAAGGACTCATACTGGTTAGTGATTTTTTTTTTTTTAAATCTAAAACTAGTTATGGTTTACTTCGGTTGAAAAAAATTCTAGAACCAAATTAACTAAACTGAACCAAACTGAAATACCACTTGTTTTGTCTATAATATTTATATTAAGTTCGAAAATAATAATCTAGATTAATGTTTGGTTTTACGTTTGATTCTACGTTTAAACACAAAACATTAATGATTTAGGGTATAAATAAAAGTCTTGAACTCTTAAATGTAAAGAAAAGCTACCTAAAATTCTAAAAACCTTCCTAAAAAAATGTCAAAGCCAAAGTAAGTAACTTTGCTCATAAAGTGACTTGTTTTTTTTTAAAGCCACAAATTTAGGCTTTTAGCAATTTCTGAAGCCATTTCAGTTTTTTAGCTTTAACAGCTAACCTGAAACTAAAAGCCTTGACAGTAAAAATCATAAACAATCTGACCCCTAAAATAAGTTTCATTTAAAAAATAAAAATTTCTACTATCATGTTCTTAATATTTTTATTTGAAACTTATTAAAGTTTATCAATTTAAATATGTACTATTATTTGAAACTTTATCAAATAAGTATTTTGAGAAGTAAATTTAATTATTTGTCTTGTTTTCCATAATTTGTCACATTCTTCAAGAATTTAGGCTGAATCTTTAGTTTTAATAAATAATTTTAATTAGACTGATTAGATTTTTGATATCTTTAATGAATAATTATATTATTCATTATTTACCTGATTACAAATTAATATTATAAAAATATCTCAGAAAAGAAATAGAAAATATGTTTGAAAAAGGAAAAAAATATTTCCATGTATTTATTTTGTGTTTATTTGCATCTTTTTCTTATTTGTTAGATTTTTAAATAGTAGTATATATACACATATGATGATTAGATTTATCGTGATACTAATATATTTAAAATATTTTATAAAAGATATGAAAAAATTATTTATATTTTTTGTAAAAGTAATATATGTCATGGGATATTTCTTGAAAATTACAAAATTTACTAACAAGGATTATAAGCAATAGTTGATTAATATAATATGTAAAGTTATATTTGGTTTCACATTTTTGTGCTTTTGATCGATTTTGAGATTTTGTAGGTTTTGATAACTGCAAGAAATTGGTTTAATATCATCACTTTATGTTAATAATTCTATATTTATTTATTTAATTAGATAACTGTCTATAAATTAATATAATAAAATCTGATTAAAGATAACAACATATTTTAAAATAAAAATATTGATGTTGTTATCCAAAATAATATTTTAAATCAATAGAAAGTTAAAAAATCAGGAAAATAAAAGATTCATAAAATAGTTTTCCCTCCGTTTCTAAAAGATTTCATATTCTAGAGTTTTCACACTTATTAAGAAAACACGCAAAATTTTACCAATAAATTCACTATTTTCTGTGTTTAGCATTACATATTATTTTTAATCAATCAAAATTCAGTAAACACGTTTAATGTTTTTGAAGTTTGCAATTTATTATTATTACATATATTGAAAATGTAAAATATAAATTTTTTAGAAACAATTTTTTTTTCTAAAACATAGATCTTTTAGAAACGGAGGGAGTATAATTTTGTAATAGTATATTTATTAATAAATATCTATAAATGAATTATGCCCGTAAGTGCGGGCAAAATACTTAGTTGAATTTTATTCACATACTTTATTTATTATTATCACCAACGTGATGATTTCATGATCACATGTTGATGTTTCAAATATTATTTCTTTTAAAAAAAAAATTAAGAAAATCCGATTAAACCGAACCGAAACACAAACCAAACTGAATACAACCCAAATTGAAATCGATTCAAACCAAACTAATTATGGTTACTTCAGCTGAAAAACTAAATCAAGTAAACCCGAGCCGAATCGATAAAATAACTGAAACGCCTATCCCTACTTAAACGAACCGAACGGAACCCAAACGGGACACGAAATGCCCACACATTGTTTCAACTCGTTATTAGAAAAATAAATCAAGATCGAATTGTTTCATTATATGTAGGTGATGGTAGTTGCCGGGACGGACACAACTGCAATGACATTGGAATGGGCAATGGCTAACCTTCTAAATCATCCAGATGTTCTAGCCAAAGCTAAGACTGAGTTAAACAATATCATCTCAGGTAAAGGGCGTTTGATGGAGGAATCTGATACGAGCACTTGTACATATCTCAATAATGTGATTTCAGAGACTCTTCGACTGTATCCTGTTGGGCCAATGCTGGTCCCACACATGTCGTCCGTTGACTGCAAAGTTGCTGGGTATGATATTCCACGAGGTACATGGCTATTCATCAACGCGTGGGCAATTCAGCGAGATCCAAATGTATGGGATGAGGCTGAGGTTTTTAAGCCGGAAAGGTTCGACAATGAGGAGTGGAAGATTCATCATGGTAAGTATCTACCATTCGGAATAGGTAGAAGAGCGTGTCCTGGAATGGGACTTGCCCAAATTGTATTGAGCTCAGCTTTAGGGTCGTTGATCCAATGTTTTGACTGGAAGAGGGATGAAGAAGATATGGCAGTTGACATGTCGGAAGGAACAGGTCTTACCATGCCTAAAGCTGTGCCTTTAGTTGCCAAATGCAAGTCTTCACCAATTCTAGACAACGTTGTATTCTAGTTTCTCTTTAATGTATTTTATTGTGAGCCTAGACAACGTTCGATGGTCATTTACATTGCTAATAAGAAAACTCTTTTTTAAAAAAAAATTGTTTGAATAGTTGAGAACTTAAATACTTATTTTGTTTGAATAGTTCAGAAACTTAAATATTTAATCATGAATCGAGATTGCTCACTCGAATTCCTCTATACATTTCTTAAAACTGAGGATTATTATGCCTAGTCCCAAATGTTGAAAGAAAAAAACAATCTTTTTATTTTTCTTCCTACATAACGATTTCATGTAACAGTTCCTAAGCTCTCAATTGTCTACTCGATTCGCCCAACTCCAACTCGACTCATCGAGATCAGTCCACTATCCCTGAATCCTCCAACGAATCCACCACCACCACCATTGTTGTTGTTTCTCTGCATCTCCTTCATGTAACTCCTAACCTCCGCCTTAATCATCTCCTGCACCACCGCCATAAACTCGCTGCCGCCGTTGCCACCAAACGATCTCCCCATTTCCTCAATCGCACCTCTGAATCCACCAGAGAACCGCATAAACGACATCGTGTTAATGTCTCGACGCATCGGCTTGTTGTTGTTATTAGTTGACTCGTGACTACGGTTTGACTCCTCGCTGACGTCAGCACCAGGAAGCGACAAGCTCAGCGAAGTCGCTGGGTCATCAAAAGAAGACGACGACGTCGTCTCGATCTGAAGCGGCAACATAACACTACCAGCAGCACGTGGAACAGGTTTAAAAACCTCGGCAGAGGGAAAAACGGGAAGCGTGCTCGAATCGCTGACGTCAGATCCAGTTGGGCTTCCTGGGCCCATATAAAGCCCATTAGCAACAGGAGGAGCACCATCGCTCACCGATCTCTTCGCCGGCCGATGATCCTCCTCCGCGCCACCGCATTTCCTCTTAAGCGTCGAGTTCCAGTGATTCTTCACCGCGTTGTCCGTACGACCGTTGAGAAGGCGGGCAATCGCGGCCCATTTATTACCGAACTGCGCGTGCGCGCGCGCGATCGTCTCGTCTTCCTCCGCGGAAAACGGGCGGTGCTCAACCTGCGGCGATAGCTGGTTGCACCACCGTAACCTACACGATTTCCCCGATCTTCCGGGGATGGATTTGCCGATCACCGTCCAGTTTCTCGGGCCGTGTTCAACAACGAGCTTACGAAGCTGCTCGTCCTCTTCGGGACTCCATGGACCTTTAATACGATCATCCGCCATTGAATCTTTAAGTATAAATGGATGATAAACTCTGTTTTGTGGCGAGAGAGAGATGATAATAAACAAAACAAGTAAGTTCGAGGAGTTGAAGAGAAGACAGACTTGTAAATACAGAAGTTTTGAGAGTGTGTAACCGGGAACCGGTTAAAACGGTGGAGAAGTTATGGGCGACGCTTCTTCCACGCAAGCGGTTTTTTCAAAAGTTTGGGATACAGCTGTTAACGGACACGCGTCGCGACATGACTACGTCGATGTGTTTTCTCTTTGTCGTTTTTGTAATGATTTTCTGAAAAGCTTTCAGATCTTTAGGTTTCGTTGCGTTAAGCGTGGAGATCAATCGAGGTCAATGTGAGGAAGCTGTGTATGCACGCGCATGTTGATTGCGTGGTGAAAGTTGGAAGTTAAAGAGACAAAATCACGAAACCCAACTAGCAAAGCTTATTGATAACATTTGCACTATTTTAGGTTAATTTAAAATTTTCGGAGGAAAATGAAAATGTCTTTAAAAAGTATCTGAAATAAAGAGAACGGTTAGGTTTAGGTAAGGTCAGTTTTTTTAATGTTAGTCTGAGTCCAGAATAGCATAAGCCAGGCTGTATCAGTATTACCACTCCATAAGATTTGTATAAAATGATACAAATCGACTTAAAAAAGGAATTAGACAAAACATAAGCATACCTAATCCATATGTATTGTCTTCTTGACAAACTAGTCTTTAGTTTAGTTTAACTGAACAAAGCGAACGGTTACAATCTGATTGTCCTAGAACCGTAATTCGAATTTTTTTTATTGATTTAGCTTCGAAACAATATAAAGAATCTAAAACCAATTTAGATATTTGTGACAACAAGGTGAACTATGTGATAGATAGAAATTAATCTACAGATTGAGAAACGTGATGTAAATCAGCGGCTATCAGTGATGTGGGAGGGAAAACGACAAGATAGGTTGCCAAATTGGAACGCTAAATCATCCATTGCCTTTTTTTCCTAAAGTTATAGATTTATTTACTTTTGTGTTCCAAAAAAAGGGAAAAATTATTTCTTTTCTTTTTTGCGACATGAAGCAAATCCAGGGTGTAAAACTCGTTGATTTATCAAAAACAATCTACTCCATAAATCTGTTAACTGTAATCCATAAAGTGGCGGTCAGATAACGCGTGTTTAATAGGTGCTCTTGACCTGTACGGTACGAATAAAACGTCAGATATTCTTTGTCAACCTGCACGCTCCTTGATTGCACCTTCTCCCTAACCTTCCTCCAACGGTTTATTATAACAACAGATTTTTTTTTTTATGAAAAATAAAATTGTTTTACTCTTAATCAGTTTTATGCTTTATATATATCAACAAGAAGTTGACAAAAAAAAATATATCAACAAGAAAAAGTAAATAACAAAATAGACTCGACAAACATTCAAGATGGGTAATACCCACAGTATTATCGTGTCTTAAATGTCTTGTATTTTTTGTGTGCACAAAATGTCTTGGTTCTAAAACCTGATCTCTGAAATCAGGATGGTGATTTGATGAACATTTCAAGAGTGTTTTCACCATGCATACATATTAAATACAAAATATACAAAATACTGCTTGTGGTTACGAGCAAGATTGAAACAGGATAAGTTTAATGTTCTTCTTTCGGTTGTTGAGATGTTTCTACTAAATTAACACTAAAAGACAACAAGGAACTCGCTGTCTTTGATTTATAATAAGTCCTTTTCGGTTTAAAGAAAAACCCATCGGTGTACAAAACCCAAATTTAAAGTTCATCTGCTTAATTATGATGTAGCTGAACCTTGTGGATCTTGTATCGGATACTTTGAGTTAATTTGTGTAACCAGTGGTAGGAGATTAATTATTGCGGTGGGAACAACAACTCAATAAGGCGTAGCTGTACCTTGCTTGTTAAACTTAACCAATATGTAGTATTGGTTTATGTTTTTTTCTTTTTTGGCCCAGCCTACCAAAATATAATACTCTTTTTGCTTGTTGTTGCTACGATCAATGGTCGGAGTGTCGGTTATGGTCTGCTAGTTTCCAGAGTATTTTCATAAACAAAATAAAATATATAAATTGATGGCTGATTGACGATAGTGATGGTTAGGTCTGGGCATTTTACCCGGACCCGAAAACCCGACCCGAAACCGACCCGAAAAAACTCGGTCCGGGTAGAAACCGATCCGATCAAATTATCCTATCGGGTCTTGTTGTAGAGGATCCGCGGGTCTTGGACCCGACCCGACCCGAACCCAAAACTCGACGGGTACCTGAATTAATAATATAAATTAAATAAAATGAATCAATGGGAAGTCGAAGACGGGTTATTTGTCTACATAGCAAAGGGGTCAGCCACTAGGAGACAACCAACTATTGTTCTATCTCGCATATTGGGTCTTGTTGTAGAGGATCCGCGGGTCTTGGACCCGACCCGAACCCGGAACCCGACGGGTACCTGAATTAATAATATAAATTAAATAAAATGAATCAATGGGGAGTCGAAGACGGGTTATTTGTCTACATAGCAAAGGGGTCAGCCACTAGGAGACAACCAACTATTGTTCTATCTCGCATTGTTTAGTATATATACACATTTTAATATAATAAAAACACAAATTTTAAATAAAATGTCAAATATTTTCGAATATATTAATAGTTTTAGATTTTTTGTATTTTTAGGTATTTTTTAGGTTGAACCCGAACGGAACCCGACCCGAACCCGACCCAGAATCGAACCGATAAATTCTAGTTACTCGAATGGGTCCAACTATATAAGACCCGACCCGATCCGGACCCGGTACGACCCGAACCGATCCGGAACCGAAAATTTGAAATTACCCTATCGGGTCCTAAACTCCTAGACCCGAAAGACCCGGCCTGAATCCTACCCGACGACCCG
The DNA here is from genome assembly GCF_000801105.2 of Raphanus sativus. NCBI lineage: Eukaryota > Viridiplantae > Streptophyta > Magnoliopsida > Brassicales > Brassicaceae > Raphanus > Raphanus sativus. The sequence continues at coordinate 44,756,287 of NC_079516.1, forward strand.
AATGCCCAGGCCTAGTGATGGTTGATTGACGATGTCGTACTCGCGAATCTTGGACAAGTCCCTAATTCGCGAAGATGTTAATCAAATTTACATTCCCAAGCTGTAATCAATCAGTTTTTCTTTTTCCTTTGTTCAGATAAATCATTATTTTCATGACATTTTATGAATGAAAACCTAATACTCATTTGTTTCAAAATAAGGATTTTCACATTTATTAAAAACATATAAACTTAGTTATTAATGCATAGTTTTTTGTAATTTTATATTTTTTATATTTTTAATCCAATAAAATTTAAAAAAATGTAATTAATGTTTTTGTAACACACAATTTTTGATTATTAATTGACAAAAAATACATTAAAAATATGAAAATACATCTTTTTAAAACATAAAATTTTCTTAGAATATGTATTTTTCTGAAATAGAGTGAGTATTTAGAACAATGATTTGACTGACTCATTAGTTATATTCGAGATTGAGAATATACTGTATTTTTTTACTATAAGAAAAATAGATCCAAAAATGGGACAAACAAACATAATGATAAAGAGGACCAACAAAACAAGAAAATGTCCAAATAGTTGGCCCAAACTTAAACATAAACATAATTTACAGACGAGTTCTACATACGGCCTGAAACATGTGTAAGGGACAAGGTTGAAAAAGAATACACCAGCCTTAGCGATGAAGTCGACACAAATATATAAGCTTGAAACAGATGTAAGGGGCAAGGCCGAGAAAGAACACATGTTTAAAGAGACAATCCACCGCATTAACATCAACATCATAATCTTCATTGGAGTTATGACTACCGAAAGACGAAAAGGTCCCACGACAAAAAGAGAAGGTTCAACGAAGAATAATCGACATGAAGAAAATCAAGCCGATATCAAAACTAACAAACCTCCGTTTTGATAAAGAAGAATCGAAAGCCTTTAATCGATCTAAAAAATCAGATCAGATTTACCTACCACTAAAATGTTACTTTTAAAGATCAGAGAAGTGCAAAAGTGAAATAACCTTACTATAGGAGGAGAAAATAATATGATCTTTAGATAGAGAGTGAATAAAGTCAAAAAAGCTTAGAAAGAAACGAGGTCAATGGAAGAAGAGGAAAAAAGTCTTGTTCTAATCTTTCTGATATCACCACAGATAAAGGTAAGAAACGAAAGAGAAACCGGCGAAAATAATGCAAAATAAGTTACCATTTTCCAGAGACAAAAACCAGCGAAATCAACAGTGAAAGAAAACATTGTTTTCGCAGATAAATCTGACTAGCAGAAGACATACATGAAAAAATACTGATCATTGAAAAATCGAGGACATTTTCTCTCTAAAAGATTCAAAGAGATAAGAGAGAGAGCGTCTTGAAATTATATCAAGAATATACTGTACATGCCAAAATCTTTGATAAAAGGCATACATAAATACATGGAAACTTGAATGCACAATCTTACATAGTCAATTATTGGAGTGTAGATATTTATCCGTTATGGTCTATTTATCTTACAACGTAATGACCACAAGGAAATTCATCAGAGCACTGAAAATATTACAAAAAATACCGTCCATGTATTATTTTATATCACTCACCGTCCAAGATTCTGTGTCTTTTTCAGCAGAAAATCATTGGCCCTCTGGTGGAAAAGAGAGAGAGTGGTGCAACAAATAGGCACGTGGAACATGCACTACTTCAGCATTATAGATTTTTAAACTTAAAATCTACTGGACAAAAACTCAACATCCGTGATCTACTAAGTCAACGTGTGCATGTCATATATTCCCACGTGTAACTCTCATGTTCACTATTCTTAACAAGGCAAAACTACTCTTCTTTTGGTCGTTTAAACTGCAACTGTACTTATTGGTCTTACGTAATTGTAAACTTTTTAAAAGGCCTGAGGCATTATCTACATAGACTAAATCACACATTCGTTTATAATGTCTTAGCTAGGTTTAAGTTTCTAGTTGCGTATTTAGTTAGTTTACGACTTTTCCTTCTTTCTTTTGCCGTTTGAATTTTAATGATATTCAATATCGTTGTCCCCCATTAATTTTGATTGTTCTTTCTGTTCTGTCAATTCAAATTATCGATCACAGCCACCGTTTATTACCGAATATAGTAGAATTCTTATACGATAAACTAAAGGACTTAAGTTTATTGGACTTGTATAAATAGACGATGAAATCCATCATTCAATCAAGAAGAAGCAGTTTTAGATTCTTGACTAAATTTTTTTTCTCTCTAAATTTGATGCACGTAGATTCTCTTTCATGTCCCATCTTCTCCTTTTCTACTTGCTTCTTATGTTTCCAAATATTATTCAAAGTGCTAGAAGACAAAATATTCAATGTATTACCCAATTTTCTACCTTAAAATGGAATTACTCCAAAATAGAGTTGAATTTTGCTCAAATGTATTACTTCATTTTTTATTTCAAAATTAAATATTTTAAATATTTTATGTTTTATATTTATTTATTTAAAGTTTAGTAATATCACATTTTATTTATACTATTTGCAAAATAGTCTATTTCAGTTTGTAACATTTCTATTAAATACAATATTAACTACAACTAAAATTTTAATTATATAACTAAAATTATCCAACAAATTAAAAAAAAACATTTATTACATTAAAAATTACATTACATAGCTTAAACACAATAATATATCAACTTAAATTATTCATTATAATTAGTATAATTATTCATTACAGATCTTTTATGTTTTATATTATATATGTTGTTGCATAAAATAGTTCATTAGATGACTATTTATATATTTAATAAATACTACAGATAAGTTTTATAATATATAGTAAAATAATATTAATATATTTATTTATAATAATATTTTATCCAAACGAAAAATATTTAAATGTGAAAGACCATTTATAAATAAAAAAATTTAACTCTATTTTGAAGTAATGAGTTGGTTTACTTGATATTTGAAGTAATCATGTCTATTACTTTATGTTTTAGTAGGTTTTAGAATTAGGTTGGAGATGATTTTAGTATAAAATAGAGTTTGGAGTGAATTTTAGAGTAAGATTAGAGATGTTCCTAGCATACCTAGAAAATGATTTCGTGACAGCATCTGACCATGAACACCTAACCATGAATATCTGACCAAGTGAATATACCACAGATAATTCATTTGAAAATATTTTGTTGACCACAATTATGATGTATCAGATGCGGAACCAGCACATTATGTAGTATGGGGCATCTGTAATGAAACATATTTTGATCAGGGGCACTTACATAAATTATAGGTAATTATTGAAGAAAAAAATCAGTGGGTGGCACTTGCTCCACTTAGAGCATCTCCAACTCCACTTTAATTTTCACTCTAAAATAGAGTTTAGAGTAAAAAATGCTTCAATGGTACTCTATTTCCCACTCTATAATAGAGTAAAAAATATATTTACTCCAAATATAGAGTAAGTTATTTTTTTTTGTTCATCACTTTATTTTCTACTCAAAAATAGAGTATCATTGGAGCAAACTCTATCTCTATTATAGAGTTACTCTATTTTAGAGTAAAAATAGAGTGAACCCTTAGAAATGCTCTTAAGCTGTAATAATTATAAATTATAGTCCCGTAATAGTACAACAGTTGTATTAGTGTATTTGTTTATCATGTTTGAAAACTATGAGAATTAACACACTTATAAACTCGAGAAAACAGGTAAATTAACAAACTAAAAAACATAAGTGTGTTATTTTCAGAATCAAAACTTAACTCTTGATTCATCTGATGCATATTGATTTTTGGCATTGGTCATGAACTCTTTGATTTATCTTTTTTGTATAAAAGCATTGTTCGTGACACTGTAAACGGATAGACTGGGAAAAACAATTAAAAAAGCATCATCTTCATAAGAGTTTCAATGTTTCACCTTTGCTATCAATAATAATAAAAACAAAAACACATTCAACCAAAACATTGGAAGCCTAGAAGTATACTAAAAGCCATATCCAGTTAGTGTGATATGATTGTATCCCCATGCCTCAGCAAGTAAATCGTACGGAGAGAACCCAAAGCACAGTAGGCTTTAAACAATTGGTCCATAATAAGTAAGGCCCATTTAATAGTTTCTACGTGTTGACTCGGTGCACTTTATTCTTTTTTTACCTGACACAGTCGACGTGTGGACTCACTCATCTACCTCATATCGCTAATTTGGCAGTGATCCCATCGTCGTGATATGCCGTTATCAAAGCTTGTTATGTATCCACAAGACATAGTTACTGCGGGTACGTAATGGTCCAACCCGGTCAAAACTAGTGCTGCAATGGCTGAGCCTGAGCTTGTAGTAGAAGGTATAACCTACTACTACTAGTTCTGCAAGGGTTAGCCGGTTCAGACCTTCCCGGTTTTTCCAAAGGAAGAGGAGAGGTTTAGGTATAGTGCGCCAAAGCAACTTTTGTCCATGTTACGTCTTCCTTGAGCAAATAGAATCATAGGAAATCCCTTAATGCGACAGTGATGCGTACTGCATGGTTATGTTTTGTACTTGTGCAATCCGCATCGAATCAAAATGTATTTTTTATTAACTTAAACTTTTCGAAAATATGCAAAGGCTAAAAACATTATAATAACCGAACCAAATGTCCAAAATGTAAATCTCGATTTGCATAAATTTTAGTGAAAGCCGTAACGGCTGATCACGGGCTCTTTGCACTAATTTCAGCAAACTTTTTATCCTTAAATACTTTCTGTCGACGTTTATCATTAATGTAAATGCTAAAAATAAAGCGGAGTATTTTATTTGTGAGCGAATCATGTGCCCAACCAATGGACTGACTGACTGATTACGATAAAGCTCTAGATTTTCATTCGTTATGGGTTTTCACTTCACATAGATTTTGCTTACCTGTTAAGCGATGCACATAACCAATCCAGTGAGAATAAGGTATAAATTCGTTATCTTAAAAGTATCATATCTTTTGTTTTAAATAAATAAATTAATCCTGGCATCTTCTTCCACGTGATTTGCTAAATTTTATTCCATACTAGCTTTTTTCTTATCTGAAGCTCTTTTCGAGCTTTTTCCTAATTCCTTTATAGCTCAAGCTTTCTAGAAAGATTCCATACAAAGTCTTTTTTAAAAAGCCCTATCTGGCAAAAACAGTTATAATAATAGTAACCAAATTAATATGAGGAGTAGGCCAAGACACATTGCATACCTCTTTGGAAAGCTAAATAATAAATGTTCCAAAATTTATTACTTGCCAGATGTAATATCTGTTCTATGTGTAAATATCTTATGGTTATTTCTAAACATTTTTCTACTATACATTTTCAATTCTCGCAAATTGATTGATTAGTTATGTATATTAAATAATGATAGTTATTTTTCCCTAAAGGCGCATATATCTCTTTATTTATGTCACATCATAAGCAAAGCAAAGGGAGTTTAAAGCCTTTGTCGTCTTAAAATCTCAATACAGTATACTGAGATTTCAGAATTATATAGTTAAAATCGTGTCCCGTTTCACTTTAATCATTCTAATCACACGTCGCTGTTAAAAGCTTGCTAGACTTGTCAAACAAATACAAATGTTATTGCCATAGTTGTTCATTGCTATAAAATCTTTTTTTTTTTTTTTCGTCGAAAACAAAGAAATCGAAAAGTCGTAACAGATATCATAATATATCCAAAACACCCGACCGATCAAGTGTCATTGATCAGTCTATTATTATATGTTCACTGTTTGAAAAACTGTCGAATTGGGATGAAATTGTAAATTTGTAAGAAAATAACTAAATGAGTTTGGATTTGTTTTTTTTGGACTAAATATAAGTTTGGAGTTTTGCAAAATAGCAAGTAGAAAACGCCATTTCTTATGCATCTCCGGTCTTTGTCCACCGCTAAACTAGTAGCCATTCTCTATTTGATTATTTATTGCTATGCCATGTATACATTTATATCAAAATTTGCAGGTTACTTACGTTTACGATCGTGTTTTATGTTTACTAGGAAACAAAAAGAAAGGTAGATCATTGAATATCTAGCGTCATGTACGTAAACAGTGTGTGAAACCTGGATTGCGTACACTGCACTAATTCAGCAACGACCTGGAATTACTTTTACCTTTGCATATTAACCATTTTCTCAAAGCATCAAGCGATCAAATGATACGTAACAAGAGGGCCACGATGACGCTCGCGAATTTAATTAAACGGGGACCGGTTCTAATTAATTTGACCCGTTGTACATTAATCTTGACATGCATTTATTTTACGTGTGATGTTGACCTTTGCTCAATCCAGTACTGCATTCATATATTTTTGACGGAACACTTATTAGTGTTTTTGATATTTATTCCTTAAATCAGGTTAGGCTCGTGATCCGTTGAGATTATTGACATATACTTAAGTTATACACTCTTAAACTATACACATGTTTTTTACTGTCAGCAAGTTAAACTATACATATGTTCCGGAAATATCAGTTTTTTGTTGTTGAAAATTTCCAGAAATATCAGTTAAAATTGTTAAACCGACTTATTCATGATCTAACCAAGGCTTAAGTGCTTACGTCCCAGTTCATTAAAGCCAATTCTGGAAAACGGTAATACCTAAAATTATAATGTAAACTTATGAAAGTATATAAAGTTACGAAAGTTCAAATCAGAGATTATACAAAAAAAACACTTATTAATCGATAAATAATTATATATATAGGTAAGACAGTGTAGGCAGTACGTATGTCTACTTATCAATTAACGTTACAGCTGTTTTTAATTTATGTATGTGTTTCCTGCATCACTTAAGTCAGCCTACACGCATATGATGATACTTTTTTGTAACTACATGCATAATGATAGTATATGACGTACGATGACTATGGTAAGATTAAGCTTAATGAAATAAACAATAATAAACGGTCATATAAAAGTAAATCCAAGTCAGCGAGAGACCTGCTACACATCGAACTTTATCTGAATGTCTTATAGCAAAGATACTATTCCCCCATCTGATCATGTTTGTTAAATAATAATTAACTGACTAACAATCCAGCTTATACAAATTTATTCACACACATCACATGATCCATGAATCATCTCACGTCATAATTTCTCGGAACATCGCACAATAATAACAAACTAGATCTTAACCCGCCCAACTGGGCGGGTCTTTACTTTAATGATATATATAAAATTTTGAAAAACAAAAGGTTAATGTGTACAACTTCTACTATTTTAGTTTACTGTGATAAACAATATTAAAGGCTGATTCACGCATCGTCGTGGATATTGGGATGATATTTGTTTTTAAACTTTGTATTTGTAATTGTATTGTGTAATCACATACTTCCGAAAAATGTTGTTCACAAACCGAAGGGAGCAAACCGAAGCAGTATATTGAATGTGTTTGTAAAACGAAAAAATGGATAGCTTATTTATACAAAATCATAATGGTTTAAATATTACCATGTGTATTAAATGTGTTTTTAGTTAGTTCAGAATATTTGAGAAATACAAAATTATAAGGATATGAAAAATTTGATTCATTTTTACATCTTAATTATGTTTTAGCAAACAATTTTTTTTTTGTAAAATTTTGTTATGGAATAATAAAAAATAGCAAATTTTTGATACATCGAATTATGTGTGTTTATAGTAAAATTTAATAGTTAACTTTTTTACATTTTAAGTTATGTGTTTTACAAATTTAGTTAAATCCAATAAAAAATATGAAGAATAAATAAAAATAAGTAAAATTTCTGGCCCAATTAAAAATGTAATAAACAAAATAGTCCATAAAATAAATGTGGCCCAACTATATACACAGATTTTTTTCCGGGAAAAAAATCTGTTTGATCAAACCTAACCACAATTAACGTGTTGCTCTCTCTCTCTCTCTCTCTCTTTCTTTCTTTTTCGCCGAACGGTCTCTCATCTTCTCACCTAAATCTCATCGAAAAAATCTTCAGTTTATTCTGTTGTGGATACTTTTGTGTTTCTCCAAAAGAGTTTCAAGTTTGTTTTTCAGATGGTTTAAGATAGAAGGTTAGATTTTCATTCTCCTCTGTTCTTCCCAATATCTGACTCTATGCGTTTTAGATCTTTCTGGTTTGTTTCTGTTTCTAACCGAAGTTACTCTGTCAATTAACTGTAGATCGGTCATTTTTCCTATATCGACAGCTGAAAAATGACCAAATCAGATTGTATATGTGATAAAGATTAGAAGACTCGGCAGCAAGAAGCAAAGCTTTATCAGAAATTAATGGAATGGCAAGTTGAATATTTCAATTAAGAAAGATTAGAGCAAATTTTTCTGATTTATTGTGTTTTTATTTAATAATTTTTGATCTTGATTTTGTTATCTTGATTTTCAATCATTGTCACCGTTTCTGATCTGTAGCTAATATGTGTTATATTGTTTTAGATATCTTTTACATTCTCATGTAAAACAATCTTGCTAACCGTGATTATATTTTTTTTCTATGCTTTGAGTTCATGGACTGGATATAGTTAATGGAGAGCCGATAAGGATACCCAAAAGAAGTATTCTTCGGTGATCGTTTACTGGTGGGTCACAGGGCACAATACATATGCTAAACGTCAGAACAAAGTCAAGGTTAGCAATGTACTGTCTTTCTCTCTCGTCAAATTTTCATGCTTGATATTAGAAAATGATTAGTTCATAAGTAAAGAGTAACTTAGAATCATATAGAATTATAATTGAGATTAAACTCTAAGATATCATTGTTGTTTAGGTTATGGCTGCTCATTGTTTTTGTTATAACCTGCTTAATGGATATATAATTTTTCTTTGCATGATTGTGATTGCTCTAATAGTTTCTAAGTACTATAGCATCATTGAGTAAACGTGTCTTGTGTATGAAAACATGGATTATTGTACAAATCAGAGTAGTTCAGAAAAATGTAAATTTCAATGCTGGTAAAAGAAGAAGTTTATAACAATGCTGCGTGTTGCTGGCTGTAGAATCGACGTTCTTGCTGCGATTAAATCTGCATTGAACAAATTTATACCAGATTAAGTTAAGGTGCATTACACAAATATGTGAAAATCTAATATACATTTTTTTTAAAAATACAATTAAGTAGTTCAGAAGACATACCTCATCACTCCTTCTCTTCAAGATTGTTGAAAATTTCTTTAAAAACAACATTCATGGTTGTCTTCTTAGGCTTACCATCTTTATCCAGAATCAAAATTTTCAACCCTTTCTTCGATGTCACTCTAGAAATTGCCACGTATAGCTGTCCGTGTGAAAACACCGGTCTTGGTAGAAAGATACCAACTTGGGATAATGATTGCCCTTGGCTTTTGTTTATAGTTATAGCAAAAGCCACAGCCAAAGGCAATTGCCTTCTACGCATTTTAAAAGGCAGTCTAGTATCTGATGGTGTTATCAACAATCTGGGAATATATACTGTCTCCCCAACTTTTTCTCCAGTAATGATTCTAGCCTCAACCATAAAATCCATTAGCTGAGTGATCTGCAGCCTTGTTCCATTCATTAATCCTTCTGTAGGAGCAATATTCCTGAGAACCATAACAGGACAACCAACCTTTAGTCTAAGACTATGGTTTGGCAATCCAGACACCTTAATAGTGTTTAGAAAATCAGGACCAAGAGCTTCATCACTAAGTGAAATTTTATCCATTGGATCAATACTATCTGCACTTATGTAGATCTTCTCCTCGCCTGCGATTAGACAATTCATAATTAGCACATAATTCCTGAAAAATTATATAATTTCGAAAAGACAGAGTAAAGGCAGAATCTTACCATCAAGCTTATCTAACATGTATTGATTAATCATGTTCACATCTTCATTAGTAGGACATAGAATAGCTCTCTCTTGGAAGAATTTAGGCTCTTTGTTTTCTTGTAACGAAGCAGTATCACCATACACAGCTTTGCTTATGGCTTCTACAGGATCATCAGAATCGCTAATTAAAAACTCTTCAGGAATATCGATCTCAGCTTCACCATCGTTAGGCTCTGAAATTTTACCTTCTCCAACCTTTAATATCCACTCTGAGAATTCCTTAAGTTCCTGTGCCTCTTCGGGTGTCAAATCACCGGACAATAACCTCATGTTCTTCGTGAGTTTAAAGACTTTACAGTACTCCCAAAGATAAGATTTATTCAGCGAGGCCAAAACGATTTCAGCTCTACAAGCTCCATTAATTACAGGTAGAATCTGTCGAAAATCACCTCCAAACACTACAACCTTCCCACCAAATGGTTTCTTTCTATGCTTCCCCATAATATCAGACATGCTTCTATCTAGAGCTTCAAAACAATGTTTGCTCATCATAGGTGCCTCATCCCATATAATGAGTGATGCTTCTTTTACCAAATTAGCTTGATCTGATCCAGAAGCCATAGTACACGAAGAAAATTCATCAGGGCTAAGTGGTATGCCAAATCTTGAGTGAGCTGTCCTTCCACCTTGTAATAACAAAGAGGCGATTCCACTTGATGCAACATTAAGAACAATATCTCCTTTACAGCGAATAGCTGCAGATATTAATTTCCAGAGAAATGTTTTCCCGGTACCACCAAATCCGTAAACAAAGAACATACCCCCTCGTCCTTCATTAACAGCAGCCAATATTTCATCAAAAATTTTCTTCTGTTCAGCCGTCATCTTCTGAACGTCTCTATCAAGGGTTTCTAGCAGTGCTTGCCGATCATAACTCCGCTCATCTAATATCAGAACATTGGAAGCACTATTGTCTGTAGGAGGAAGTTGTGGCATTGAAGTAAATTTTGATAGAGAAGACCCATTTCGCCTCAAATGCTTCTGAATCTCTTGTAAAGCAAACATCTTTTTCTCCTCATCACTTAACAAAAGATCTTCAAAAAAAAAAGAATGAAATTAGCACAGAGGGGCAAAATAATTAATCTTCAAGTAGAAAAATTGTGATTACGAACTTTGACATAAAACTTCAACAGAAATAGAAATTAGCTCAAAAGAAAATAAATAAATTAAAACCTGGTCTGTTGAAAAATATCCGACGATTATGCTCCATATCTTCAGACAAATACTGCCATGTGTTTTCCCAAACGGTTTCTGGCATAGATAAAGTATTACTAAGCAACATCATAACAAACACATGTCGGAGATCATTTCCGGAGCTTTCAAAACTTCTCCTCACTATATCGTTGATGTACTCTTCATCATCATCTAATAACCCACGAGCAAAACATGCATCTCTGTATTCAGGATAGAGAACACCATCAAAGGTTTTAAAGCATTCATAACCGGTAGGCCCTCTGACAACGTTCAACAACACGCGCAAATAATAAGCATCTTCCAAGTGACGGGGAGCATAATTTATCCTACCAATAGCAAATCCTCTTTTACGCTTATTGAACTTCTTCTGCTTCTTGTCGTAGGTATAGTAGTTGGGAATTTGGGCATAGAGGAGAGTTCTAGCGAAAGCATCAATTTTACACAGCTCAAACCATGCTAAGAACATAGTATTCTGAATGAGTTTCCGTTTCACTACAGCTTCCATCTTATCTTTTCCTTTGAAAATAACATGCTGTTTACCAGGTAGATGAAAAATAAGCTTCTCAACTGCTGTAGATCGATAGTGAATTGGAAACTCAAAAATTCTCCAACCAGCTTCACATACTGAAACATATCTACAAAAGAAAATACAAATTATTTAAATAACAAAATCCCTGACCAGCAGAGTCATATAAACGAAAATGTGAAATAGAAAGTTAGTAATAGAGATGTACCTGCAGTCGAAGAAGTCTTTAAATTCATTTTTTTTTTCTGCATTTAATCCAGCAGTTTCCATCTGGTTTGTAACTACATGTTCAGGTGGTTCGACAGCCACTGTGACACGATCCTGTCCTTTATTAATGTACTTAAATAAGTACTTAATAGAACCAGCTTGGTTGCACCATTCTACATTGATATGAGCTCGGTAACGAAGAGACAGTTTCTTATTGTAAGGAATTACCCATCGATTGTCACATCTCATCCCATTCTTCATGACAAAATTTTCAGTCTGCTCACGTCTTCTATAAATAGGAAATCCTTCTTTATTAACTGTTGTCTTCGCAGCATATGCTTTGGGATATAACTTTGAACATAGTCCATTCTCCATGCACGGTGAATTCATATTAGCTGTTCCACAAGGACCATGCATCATCATATCCTTAATAACTTCATACAACTCTGGTTCTTCGTCTTTATTAGGGATTTCCGCAGATATTATCTTATCAATGTCATCTGTTGTCGGAAGCTTGCATGCTGGATCCAGGAATAGCAAAATATGTGCATGTGGGAGACCACGCTTCTGAAACTCAATGGTGTACATTGCTGTAACATTAGATATAAAAGATGGGTTAATGTATAAAATAAGAACAGATTATAAAATCAAATGCTAAAGCTGAACGTTTTCAACTTACACGAAGAAACCTTCCCAAGAATTTGTTTTTTTGTTAAATCATCCATCAATGATTCAAGTTTCATTTTGAAGATCCTAGAAACAATGTCTGATCTATCCTCTGCCTTCAATTTTCTTTTCTCTAGAAACCTGGTGATCTCTGGCCATTTTGGATTGCATGTGTAAGTGATGAACAGATCTGGAAATCCAAAATGCTTACAAATAGCCATAGCATCCAAATAATTATTCTTCATATATCGTGGACCACCAGTGAAAGAAGCTGGCAACACAAATTCTGTTCCTTGGTCATGCATATCGATTTTTCCTTTACTCTCTGACTGTTTGATAGAGTCATAACTATCAGATCGCAAAGTAGACTGATTGAACTTGAGATATCGTAGACGGTTAGACTCAATGGTTGTGAAGGCGTCCACCACAAATTGCTGAAACAGTCGCCTACCATACAAGAGAGTGTGTGACTCATTCCTACGTTCTTGACAGCGAAAAGCAAAAAACTGTCTCATACTAATTGTCTGCTTCTTCATCTTCTTAGTAGCTTCTGTTACTCCTTTCTTTATACCAAGCCTAAATCCATCTTCTCCATGTGTAAATAATAGAGGATACTGCAGTGCCAAATAGGAGGGATGTATCTCATTAATTCTCAGAAGTTTTCCACAATGTCTCTGAAGTACTATATCCCTTTTATCCATATCCAGATTAAAATCTCCAGGAACTAAAGCTGCAACTTCAGATGCTTCGGGTGTGTTGTATGTTCTGCCATCCTTTAGACGATCACTAATGATCCTCATATGAAAAGCTTCTTCAGGATTAGTATTAAATCGCTGGCTTGCTGATCTGAAGGTCTTAACATATGGGTTCACTTCATTTAACACCTTCATCAAAACCTCAATGATCTCTTTCCTCAAGTTGTCCTTCTGCTTGCCTTTAAAACTCCTTTTACCTTGGCTGCAGTTAAAAAAAAAACAAAATTTAGGGCGGGATAATTGAATGCAGTTATATCTGGGTAAATTGAGTAATATAACTTACTAAACATAAGATGGATTAGATATCAATATTAGTTCCATTCAATATGAAATTTCTGGATAGAAAACTTATACCTTAAGCATTTGGCTCTGTTCTCAGCTTCATTCTCAGTATCACAGATGTACATTTGGCCAAATTTAGCTTCACTTCCTTTGGGTGGTTGTAAACTACCCATAAGATGGTAATTTTCTCCTTGAAGTTGAAACATCTCTGGCCCTATTCCTTTTCTTAGAGATCTTTCTACTTTCCCACCCAGAGAAGTAAATGAGAAGACCATGTTATAAGCTCTGATATTTTTCTGAAAATGCTTACATTTTTTATCATCTCCTTCAATCAATCGTTTAAGTTCTGTTGGTGGGTCTTTTAATAGAGGCAAAACAACTTGACCTTGACCACAGCAGAGTGAAAAAGAAGGATTATTGCTGTTTTTACGTTTGTTGATCCTCTCGCCATACCACATAATAGCACAACAGTGAGAACACGTATATGATGGATCACCTTCATCTATGTAAGCTGTATATTTTCGGAACAACATAAATTTTAAAAATATTACTGTCATAGATTGAGAAACAGGAAACAATCAAAATTATGTAAGCATAACGTGAATTCTTACCGTAATCGTTTCCACTGGATTTGGTTTTCATCCGCTTAGTTGCACGTGCACTCGTCTTTGCAATAAGCGTCTCCGTTGGAGAGGAAGACTGAGGATATTCAGTTTCCAGCTCAACATCATCAGCAAAATGGTTTTCTTCAGTTTCTGTATCAGAACTCTCCTGGGAACTACAGTCAAACTCTAGAGAATCATCAATTTCTTCAAGTACTCCTGCATATTTTAAAATATTAAAAACAGATGTGCAATACAACAATCAATAGTGAAGCCAAATAGTAAATTAGTAAACCTCTAAAATCGATATCATTGTCGATGTCTGCATCATCATCGTCACTGTCATGATCTTCGCATGTACCATCGACTGTGTTTGATTGCATATTTCCCTTATCTCTTACAAAGATCTGAGATATTTTTGTAATGTCTTTTAACACAGCTGGAGGATTCTTTCTTCGTTTCTTTGAAGTGAGACAACTTCCCTGTTCTGGAGTACAGCTAGCTGCAGTAGATATGAAAAACACAGTTCAAATTGCCAGTAAGTTCCTACTTTTACCTTTGTTTGATGTCTTTATATCATGTAAAAAATCAATTTTTCACTATACATGCCAATTTACCTATATTCCTCTTCTGTTTGCTTGCTGAGGTTTCTGGAGTTGGTGATATTTGTTGTTCGGTAGAGCCAAATAAACCCATAGCTGAACTGGTAAAATTGGCATGTAGGTGTTTTCTACTCCGTTTTGGTGGTTTTTCCCCATGCTCTGTTTTGTCTTCACTGGTGTTTAACTCTCGTGCTATTAATTTGAGAAAAGATTGATAAAACTGAACAATTAGGTGCAGTCATTGAGAGGCCAAAATTCAAAATAGAATATCAATGAAAGTAGTACTGACATGGTAATGCCGTGAGACATGATGTAGGTTCTGGAGTATTCTTAGAAGCATCTGACGTGAAACCCATATCTTTGAAATTGAAACAAATGAAGGTGTTAAAACAAACATAGGAATTTAATCAGAATTGTTCATAATTAATCATTATTAAAGTAGACCATATACCTAGAAATGTCTTGCGTTTGTTTCTTGGTGTTTTTGGAGTGTTTGAGATTGGTTCATCTATAGGACCAATAGATGTAGTAGCAGGACTCTTATAAATCCCTTCGGAAAGCCTTGAAAAAATAGACTGTACTGGTACTGTAAGATTTTCCCTTTGCAGTCTTGGAGTTTGACACCATCTCTGGTCGGATTCATTTCCAGCAGTGGCAATGTTTTCATTTTGATGAGGACTCTCATTCTCTTTGTTTGGTTGACCTTTGCCATGATCACGTTTACGTTTCATTGTGGCCAGTATCAGAAACTTTGAAGCTTTTTCGGCTGTGTATCTAATAAACCTTGACTCTTTACTTGTGTTTATTTCGGTTTGTCAAATCTGGTGTAAAATATATTCTAGGGTGATAGTCTGCAAGTTGCATAATCTTTTCTTGTAAGTGATGATTATATGTAAATAGAAACTAAATATCTACCAAATCAAAATTAAAATCGATATTGGTAAGATTATATTGTAGACTTGATTTTGCGGAGATTTAGTACTTTAATCAATTATTATTACATTGTTTTAGTAAATATATAATTTGATTATTGCTCTTATTTACTTTTATATTAAACGTAAAGTAGAAGACAAATATATGCATCTTCTAAAAGATATTTTCTATGACATCAGGTTAATAGGCGAAGTAGAAGTGAATGAAGTAACTTAGCGAAGCAGAACCAACAATGAAGTTATCTATCTTACAACTCTTTATCTGGTGACGCAGAGCCATAACATGTAAGTTGTCAATTTTATCCTACAAAGATATGCGGTACAATGCAAGCATTAGACTATGTTCAACGTTAAGTTGTATGGTAGAATAGGTCATGGAAGTATATGTTGTAGATCTGCGTAGACTGATAGTTTTTGGTTGTTATAATATAATAATAAACTAACCAACAAAGTAATAAGTATAGAATACATGATATGGAAAGAATTCAAAACAATATAAATAAATACTTAAATTTAATTATAGAATACATGATACTGAAGGAATTCAAAACAATATAAATAAATAATTAAATTTATCATCTTAAATCCAGAACACATCATAAGAATTGAAAAAACAAAAGATAAAAAACAGAAAAAACAGAAACACGAAAACCAATTCAGCAACAAACCAATAACACAATCATTTAGTCTCTAATCAACCTTATTCTTCTCCAACTTCACTGTCTTAGTGCATAGCTTCTTTGAGGTTGAGGTAATGTCCTTCAGCTCAGCATCTTCTTCCTTGCGCTTAACAGTTGGTGTTGTAAATCCTTCAGATGAGCTCTCAGAGTTTGCCTTGAGTTTCTGAACCTAGTGATAAGACAGACATCAGCAAATAAATCTGAGATGAGTATATAAATCGAAATTAACTTAGGAATGAAATCATTAAAGCAAATAATGATCACAAACCTCCCCAGTAGAAAGAGTGGACGAATTTGTCTCTAAGGCAGAAACAGGTTCAGAATGAGACTCGAGTTTAAGAAGATTATCACCAGTCCAAACTTGAGAAACAAAGTAGGTGTTCGATCCTTTATCTAAATTTCCCGAGCTTATAGATACTCCAAAACAAAAAGACTTCCCAACTAATGCTCCGAGGGGCATGGGGATTAGTTCAGGATCTTCTATCTGCAAAATTAGATAATAGTTTGATATAAATATTCATCAAACTAAAACAAAAGGTAAAAATTATGAGAAAATATACTTGCCTCATCAAATGAACCATCCCAAAGCTCAACAGCATCACAACCAACAATGGTACTGGCAACAGTGTCAAGCATCATCAATTTGCACTCTCCACTGTCATCTCTCACATTCAAATGCAATTTGTACCTGATTTGAATTACAAAGCAATTAGTAGAAACCATTATAAAGACATCTCGTGTTTCATAACATAGATGCATTATCACTTACTTTGGTTCAATCTTTTCAGCATGTGAGTGACATTTTTCGCAACGCCATAATGGTTTGTCGTTTTGAGTCAAGTTTCCAATTTGATTGTTACGAATCTTAGTTGCACGTTTGTTGTGTGCAACACATCCAAAGTAGAACCAACCCCAATCTGTGTCAACAGATTCAATTGAACATATGATTTTGCAACTCTGAACCTGCAATACACAACCCACATTTTCAATACAATGCTTGTTAGTCAGATATATAATATGATAATACAACCTCCATTGCATCCAATATCTCAGCGATGGATCTGATTTGAACATCTTCCCAATCCGTTTTTTGGATCTTAGTCACCTTATTCTCACTCTTTTTGTCAACAATAGTAAGAGGAAGATCATTTTGCATAAGTCTGAAAATAGCAAAAATAATATATAAATAACAATGACAATCCAAATATATTATTGTATATTAACAATCTGTTTCAATAACTTACTTTTCTTTAAACTCCATGGCTTCTTTGATGGTTGGGTTGAGAGTTACAATTGAAGCATCAAATGCACTTGTGATTTGTAACTCACCTACAATTACATATTAACATATATTTAATATATTGGCCACGATTTGTACAGTTATGGAACTTATTTTATGTACATGTATATACCGTTGTAGGAGCCGATTTTAGCAAACCTAATCAAACAGATTAGTGTTTGAACAGATCCATCTTCGATAATGGACTCAAATTGTTCAGCAAATTTCCCCCACAAGCAACATGCAACATCACGACCACTGCATAAAACATATTTATAAGTGACATTCAAATCATATTAAACAGTATAATTTGAAGTTCCAGAAATCGTACGAAGCTTACTTTGTGTTACGCAAGCGGAAATTAAGTCTTTTCCTGTCTTGTTGATGTACTTGCACGGTTTGTACTACTCCAAGATCGATGACTTCGCCAAGGATATCTGTACAAAAAAGAAAAATATATTATGTCTAGAACAAAAATGCATCTACAAAGGGATCTAGTAAAGTAACATATAGATATATTTTCACAAGGATAGGATCATACCGATTAAGACATTTACATCTAAAGCATCCGTACCGAAATCTTCATAATTCACCAGAGAAAGACATGGATTGTCGTCCTCAAACACTGACCGAGAGATCAGTGTGTCACTTGTGAAGTTGATTTTGTATGGTAGCGGGGTTGGTCGATATTTTCCACCAGAAGCAGCAACCTTGAAGTGTTCTATGAATCTCCATTCACCAATCGGGAGATTTCGTTTGAGGCGGAACATCAGATTTCTTTTGCAACTTGCGTGAATTTTGCCACCCTAAACACCCATAAAATAACAACAATCAAAATTTAAAGAAAAGATAAATCATATCTTCAAGGTTTAGAAAGATGATGATGACTTACTCTTTCATCAGCAAGAACACATTCTAGAGTTTCCCCTCCAAAATTTGTATTCGATGTCCATGAATGGAGTAGCTTCACGTGCACTCTCCAAGCATCTTTGTGTGGTTTGACATTGTGGACGTAGACATAAGCTTGATTGTTTGCCATTGTTTTGTTTTGTGAACTTTGAATGTATTTGTAGAAAAGAAGCGATAGCCTTGTATATATATATATATATATGAGGCGAGCAATACTGTTATAGCAAATGATTTTAATAATATTAAATGTAAAGATATTGTTAGATTTAAATAATAATTGATTTGAGAAAATTTAGGAATAACTATGGAGAATAAACATATCGCAATAACTACTTTATTTAGAATATTCGATTTCGTGGGGGTGAAGATTAAATGTGAAGATATTGGTAGATTTAAACAATAATTGATTTGAGAAAATTTAGGAATAACTATGGAGAATAAACATATCACAATAACTACTTTATTTGGAAGATTCGATTTCGTGGGGGTGAAGCTTGATATCTTCGTTTAAATGATGAGATATACACGCCAAAATTTGGTAAAACTAACTTTCAAATATGTAAATTAGTAATAAATTGGTAGATATCATTGCAGAAGAGAATATTTAGGAATCATTCGAGAAATCTAGTAAATACAATCCTAATTTCGTGTTGATGAAGTAAGAATATTCTTTTCGTAAATGAGAAGATTTGCACGGATATTTGATAAGTACTTTCGTTGTAATGTTATAGGCCCATTCGATTTTAATGTGTAAATAGGCCCTGTCGATTTTAATGTGGATGAAACCAAGATAGATATTGTCATATGCACAGCCCATTTGTAAATTTTCGTATTAGTTAGATATCTCAGTAGGCAAACAGTTTTTTTTTTTCCTATCCCTATAACCAAACAAAACCCTAAGGTACTTCTACTTTAATAAGATAGATACATATATTCTATAGTGTTTTGTGATCCAGCAAAGATTTGTATGGAAGAAAAATATCCAGCTTCATATGCTATATTTTGTAACGTTCTTTGGGGAAATAATTTTAAATAATGATTACCATATAGGGTCCATGTTGATTATCAACGTTAAACGACAGAAACGACGTCGGCATGAACAGCAAAATAGTTTTAGTTTTTGTTATCACATTCCGTGCAAATTACATAGGATAAATTTAAGTGCGAAATCAAGAATCCCACAATAAAAGATAAACACTTCCAGTGCGCTCGCTCACTATCACATTTGCCTTTTCAACAAATTAAAGTCTCTTTCTCTCTCTTTTTACTGACGATGCATGAGCTTAACTAACACTCATGACGACACCCGCCGCCGTTTTCTTCGCGCTCATCGTTCTGCTCTTCGACCGATCTCTCGCTCTCAACACAGACGGAGTTCTTCTCCTCTCTCTCCGTTACTCGATCATCGACGACCCTCTCTCCGTTCTACGCAGCTGGAGATTCCAAGACGAGACTCCCTGCTCTTGGCGCGGCGTCACGTGCGACGAGTCATCCCGGCACGTGACCGTTCTTTCCCTTCCGAGCTCGAAGCTTTCCGGCACGCTCCCTTCCAACTTGGGCTCTCTCCCTTGGCTCCAAAGACTCGATCTTTCCGACAATTCCATCAACGGCTCCTTCCCCGTCTCGCTTCTCAACGCGACGGAGCTCCGGTTTCTTGATCTCTCGCGCAACCACATCTCCGGCGAGCTGCCGGCGAGTCTCGGCGGCGCGTTCTCGAAACTCAACGTCTTGAATCTCTCCGAGAACGCTCTCGTCGGAGAATTGCCGGTGACTCTAGGCTGGCACCGGAGCTTAACGGCGATCTCGCTCAAGAACAACTATCTCTCCGGCGAGATTCCGGGAGGTTTCAAGTCGGCGGAGTATCTCGATCTCTCGTCGAATCTGATCAGAGGCTCGCTGCCGCTGCATTTCGGAGGGAACCGTCTGCGCTACTTCAACGCCTCGTTCAACAGACTCTCCGGCGAGATTCCGGCGGGTTTCGCCGACGAGATACCCGAAAACGCCACCGTGGATCTCTCTTTCAACCAACTCACGGGTCAAATCCCGGGTTTCCGGGTCCTGGATAACCAAGAACTCAACTCTTTCTCGGGTAACCCGGGTCTCTGCGGATCCGACCCAGCGAAACATCCGTGCCGTGACCGTGAAGCAACCTCTCCACCTCCATCTCTGACACCAAACTCTCCTCCAGCGTTAGCCGCTATACCAAACACCCTAGAGCTAACCGATCACCCAACCAGTTCGAAATCCGGTTCGAAATCGAAATTAGCCCGTAGACCGGTGATTATCGTAGGCATTGTTGTCGGTGACCTCGCCGGTTTAGCCATCCTCGGGATTGTGATTTTCTACATTTACCAGTCTAGGAAACGGAAGACCGTAACGGCAACGTCGAAATGGTCCACGTCAGCAACAGATTCCAATGTCTTGTCTAAATGGTACTGTCTACGGAAAACCGTTAGAGTTGACGGTGACTGCGAAGAAGAAGACGAGGAGTCCGAGACATCGGGATCCGAATCCGATGAGGAGAATCCGGTCGGGCAAAATAGACGCTCCGGTTTGGATGATCAAGACAAGAAAGGTACGTTAGTGAACCTCGACTCAGAGAAAGAGCTTGAGATCGAGACGCTTCTCAGAGCTTCAGCTTATATTCTGGGAGCCACCGGTTCGAGCATAATGTATAAAGCGGTTCTTCAAGACGGTACGGCTGTAGCAGTTCGACGTATCGCTGAGTCCGGTTTAGACCGGTTTAGAGATTTCGAGACTCAGGTTCGAGCCTTGGCTAAGCTTGTGCATCCTAACCTGGTTCGAATTCGAGGTTTCTATTGGGGATCCGACGAGAAGCTTGTTATTTACGATTTTGTCTCTAACGGCAGCCTCGCTAACGCCCGTTACAGTAAGTCTTATTTTTTTTTCCATTCTCTCTGATTTAACGCTTACGTTAGTAGGATTATGTGTTAGTAAGCTAACATGTGCTTGAGAGTAAAAACTGTCGGTTTCGGAGTCAGAGAGTTGGTTCCAACTAAAACATGTATGTCAGTTAATGCTCGGAGCAGAGTCAACGTCAATCCTCAAATCTGATCATTTATATTTTTTTGTTACTATCTCGAATGCAAGATAATGACAGCTCTGTTTCGGTGAAATCTTACTGTTGAGTAACTTGAGTCCATATATAGTGATTTTGTTGTTTTGTAGTGGTAGATGCAAGTGCTTTTGCTCCACTTTTGTCTCTTTGTTCAGATACGAATCAGTAGGGGACTCGCTAACTTGCGCATGTACGTCTTCGTCTAATATTTGGGCCTGTGTCTGTTTTTTCTTATAATGGCAGGGAAAGTGGGGTCCTCGTCTTGTCATTTACCTTGGGAAGCTCGGCTCAAGATAGCGAAAGGTATAGCTCGCGGGCTAACGTACATACACGACAAGAAGCACGTGCATGGCAACCTCAAACCAAGTAATATCCTTTTGGGTTTAGACATGGAGCCGAAAGTTGCAGATTTTGGGCTTGAAAAGCTTTTAATCGGAGACATGAGTTACCGAACCGGTGGATCGGCTCCAATATTCGGAAGCAAAAGATCAACGTCATCTCATGATTTTGGGCCGAGTCCGAGCCCGAGCCCAAGTTCAGTTGGATTACCTTACAATGCTCCGGAATCTCTCAGGAGCATAAAACCAAATCCGAAGTGGGACGTGTATTCTTTTGGAGTGATTCTGCTGGAGTTGCTAACGGGGAAGATCGTGGTGGTTGATGAGGTTGGACAGGTTAATGGGCTTGTGATCGATGACGGTGAGCGGGCAATGAGAATGGCAGATGCGGCTATACGAGCTGAGTTAGCGGGGAAAGAAGAAGCTGTGTTGGCATGTTTGAAAATGGGCCTAGCTTGTGCTTCTCCAATACCACAGAGTAGGCCTAATATAAAAGAGGCTTTACAAGTTCTAGAGAAATTCCCTTTTTCATTTTAGTTTCACAGTAATGATAATAATTACTACCGAGAAAGATTTAAGAGCTTGACTGTGTGTACTTAGAGTTAGAATCATTGATTTGTTTGGTGTCTGTCCATCTGATTATTGAGTTTATTTTTGGTTTTATGAGTTAGTAGTGACAATAATATATATGGGCCGAATAAGAAATAACGTATTGGGCCTTTACTTAAAGATAGACCAATAGAAAGCACCCGGATCCGAAATATTAGAAGCGGGTAAAGAGATTCGGGATTAGCGAAATTTAAATTGAAAACTCCGCTCTCATATTCGAAAAGAAAGAGCCGTAAGGAGTTTGGATCTGAGGAGGTAAAGACTAAAGACGTAGATGGCGACGAAGATCGGGATGATGGATTCAGCTTATTTCGTAGGGAGATCGGAGATTCTAGCGTGGATTAACTCCACTCTGCAACTAAATCTCTCCAAAGTGGAAGAGGTACTTCTAATCATCTCTCTGTTGACCAATTTTCTCTTCAGTCGTTGAGAAACCTCAGATCTTAGGCTATCATCTGGAATTTGAATACGGATCTATGGATGTGTAGGCTTGTTCAGGAGCAGTTCACTGTCAGCTAATGGACTCGGTACACCCTGGAGCTGTGCCGATGCACAAGGTTAATTTCGATGCCAAGAGTGAGTACGAGATGATTCAGAACTACAAGGTTCTTCAGGACGTGTTTAACAAACTCAAGATCACTAAGGTAGCTTTCTTAATTCGATTAATTAGGGGGTTTGATTTAGGTAATAATAGAGCTGCTTTGTAAATCGAATTGATTTTGTTTGGTGTGCTGTGTGTATGTATAGCACATAGAAGTGAGCAAGCTCGTTAAGGGTAGACCATTGGATAACTTGGAGTTCATGCAATGGATGAAGAAGTACTGTGATTCTGTCAATGGTTCCCAGCTTCACAAGTAATTTCTCAGTCTTTATGAATGTTTGATTTCAGATGCATATACTCGTTTTTTTCTGAAACTGTTGTCTTGTGTTTGGTTTTCAATCGCTAGTTACCACGCACTGGAGAGAAGAGAAGCCTGTAAAGGAGGAAAAGAAGCAACCAAGAGAGCTGCAGCTACACAACAATCAGCCAAGAGTTCTTCAGTTGGACCTAGACCTTCATCTTCAAATGGAACCCGTAAACATGAAGCACCATCCTCTGGGAATCAGCACTCTTCAAAAGCACCTTCTTCTAAACAATCTAAACCAGTGACTGCTGCTTATGATGAAAAGGTATGTGTCAGTTCTGAAACTATATATCAAGTCTTTGAAAAAGCTCACTAACTCTCACTTTTGTTATCTCACAGATCACAGAACTGAAACTGTACATAGACAGTTTGGAAAAAGAGAGAGACTTCTACTTCTCTAAACTGCGTGATGTAGAGATTCTCTGTCAGAACCCTGACACAGATAACTTACCTGTATGCAAAAGCTTCCTAATCCATCGCCTTTGAAAACTCCATTAAAATGTCTCATTTATATATAATAATCACTCTTTTTGTTTTTTGCAGCTTGTTGGTTCCATTAAAAGGATACTCTACGCAGCAGATGGAGAAGATGTTGGAGGAGGAGGAGCAGAAGCTACAGAGACACAGACCTTAAGGCCTATTGCTGAATCATCTTCAGAAGAGAGAAGGAGCAGTGGATTAGAGTCGCAGAAGAGGAAACTCATAGTGAACCACGACGTGGATGCTGCAGCGGTTACAACTCTCTCTCCAAGGCAACGCCTCTCTGATTCTACTGATGTCAAATGCAGTGGATCATCTCCTCTTTTAACTTGCTGAATCAGAAAAAAATAATATAAAAACGATGAATTTACTTACTTATGTCTCTCTCAGAAAGATTGTTTTTATGTTTGAAAAAATCCCATCACTTCTATATTATAAACCCAAAATATCATGCATGTGATGTTTTATAATATGTTTTGGCTACTGTTAAAAAAATAACTGCTGAGTTTAAGCTGATAACTCAAGAGTTTGACGACACATCTTATTGATTGGTAGCTGTGTTGAATGATTAAACTGGTGCAAAATCGCAGAATGCTTCCGATGTTAAAGCCTAAGGCTCAGGCTAAGCCAATCAATCTTTGAATTTTTTTAGAAAGACGTAAGTGAGAACCGGAAGTTTCGCCAATCCGACTATAATTATAATCCGCTCTTTAGAAAACTTTCGTTTATAAATATATTTTTACTGTTTCTACAAGTTATTTTCCCCCTCCCATAAACTATCTTACAGCAGTTGAGTTCTTATCTTAATAATGAACCTAAAGCCCATGCAGGTATGTTTCTTCTGTTTGTGTATTTTGATGTACGATAGAGATTGTAATTTGATTTTAGTTAAGAAATAATAAAAGGAAATGGACAACAAGAAAAGACAAGAGGAGGATGGATCAAAAGTAGTGGTGGTTGAGACAACGGAGCAACGTGCTTCAGCGGGTAAAGGCCCAGAGCAGAGGAAAATAGAGGTGGTTCACAAGTCTCACCCCAAAACTAGTGGTGGTGTTCTGGTCGGAGCTGCCGCCGCAGTCGAACCCACCCTTGAATCTGCCAAACAAGTCATCTCTAAAAAGTAAAACCAAAAACTTTAATCTCTGTTTTCGAGATAATTGTATAAATTTCGTATACTCTTTTGTAATCCCATGATAATCAGAACCTCTATTATCCCTTTGTTTTCTCCCATTTGATTTTATCCCTTCTTATCTATATAAGATAACTTAAGGCACACGAAACTCTGACATACCATTCACACAATCTTAAATTGGTTCCATTTCATCCATATATAT
The DNA here is from genome assembly GCF_000801105.2 of Raphanus sativus. Lineage (NCBI taxonomy): Eukaryota > Viridiplantae > Streptophyta > Magnoliopsida > Brassicales > Brassicaceae > Raphanus > Raphanus sativus. The sequence continues at coordinate 44,781,484 of NC_079516.1, forward strand.
TGTCATTAAAATGTTTCTATTCGATAGTTCCACATTTGTTTTTTTTTCTGAAAAAACGTTCCACATTTTGTATATTGTTATTAAAAAACTTTCAAACTGATGAAAAAAACTTTCAAACTTTATAAAAAGTTAAAGTTGAATAAAGTAGCTCCAAATCTTTATTCTTATGGAATAACTCAACATGGCAGAAAAAGGGTTGTGTTCTTCACCACCAACAACACAACTATCCCAAAATTCTCAGCCTATGTCGACTTATTAAATATACTTCTAAAGAGATAGCAATGGTAAATTGGTGGTGGTGGGTGTTGATGCTGCTAGCAAAATCATATACATAGAATAACATATAACAAATATGTCAGTGTCCATATATGTCTGAAGCTCTGATAAACATCCAATGAGTTATTCACATGTGGTGCTTAAAAGCTATAAAGCTATAGACATATTTATTGTCTTTGACAAGACATGAGACAATAATTTAAGTCATGGGAGTTGTTACATGCTAGCAGTAACATACATATATGTATCAGATTTCTTTTCACTTTCAAGGATAGAAACAAGACAAGTACTTGAACCACATCTCTCCTGTCTCAAAATCCTTTCATTTCAAATCAAGATTTCCCCAAAAGCTAAAAAAAAACCAACCACTCTTCTTCTCTCTGCTTGGGTCTCTCAAAAGGTACACAGTTGAGGTTTTCTTTCACATGTTTTACTAACCCAAAACAAAAGAAATCAGATGTTTCAGGTTTTCATTTATTTCAACCACTCTTATGTCTTATCTTTCCAATCTTATCTCCCCCAAAATCTAAAGAGGTCCAAGTGTTTTCATAAGTAAACATTTGACATATCAGAGGAGAGAAAGATAGGTAGAGATACTTTTTACTTATCACTATTACTGATGGTTGTTTATCAGTCAATTCTAACCTCTAAAACCCTACCCTATATTGCTTCAACTAGTGTTTGTTGAGATTACAAGAACAATGTAATCTTTACTTTAGATTTTTGAACTTTCTCTTCAACATTTCACTTCAACATAATCAGGTAGCATAATCATGTATGGATACTAGAATGTAAGAGATAGAGTTAGCTTTGGAACTAGCTTTTAAACACAAAATGTTTTTGCTTAAGATTGTAGCCATAACCGACGATGATGATTACCCAAAATAGAGAATGAACTCATGTTCTTCAAATTTGACACATTTGATAAAACGAAAAAGTACTAGCGAGGACTACTAAGCACATTGAGAAACACACGGTTTAGTGAAGGCAACCTCATTTGCTGCTCATTCACTCTTCTCCTCTTGAGCAGAGGCTCTGGAGATACTGAATCAGCAGAGACATTCCAGGATCCATTTGAGCTGTCATCAAGGTCAAATACACCGCTTGGACTCTCCTGATGGAGCCAATCCATCATCCTCTTCTTGCTTGGATTGTGCTCCAACAATAGTTCATAGCATTCATTGACTTTCTCCTGTGAAGTTAAAATGCTGAATCAGGTTTTAATCTCTAAGCATTTTAGGACTAATTACAAAAGTACATACCTGATTAACTTTGAGTAGAGTCATGAGCTGAGATTGGTATTCAACTTGCTCACATGGTTTCAAGTCCTTGATGGCATAAATCATTATCGCAGTTGCTAACACAGAAGGGACGTAACTCATAAACTTCGTATCTGTAGTCCAAGATTCCACAATTTAAGCACCAAGAATCATCATCATAAAAAAACGGTTTATAAAAATGGGAAACCTCACCAGCAACAACGGAGATCAAAAGACGCTCACAGTCCCTAAACAAGTCCAACTGCTGGTGACATTCAGATCCTAATCTCCGGATAATGTGATCAAAGAATGAGATTGGAGTCACAGGGTGCATCCTCCACTTGAGTGTAGACAAAACCAAAAGCTCCATTCTTTGTATGGTTTTAGCTTCAAAGACATACCTTGCTTCCTCCACCTAATAAACCACAAACAAACAAACAAAATGAGGTTTCGTTACAAGTTGACTTTTTCAACAACATTATAAAGAAAGAGAAACAAAAAAAAAAGAAACTAACTTGGAGATGGATTAGCAATGGGACATGAATCTCTTCAACTTTAGCAGCTAAAGACAAACAAGCCACAGCTACGAGCTGAGACATCCACGGCTTATCCGCCTGAAACTTAATGCTGGTGATAAACCTATCGAAGTAGTTCACAGCAAGCAGAGCCGTCGACGAAGCGAACCCGTAACGAGATTTAACCCTAAAAAACCAGTCCAAAGCCTCTTTTCTACAAGAAACCAGACACTCGTCTAAGGTTTGGTTAGGGTAGTGATTAGTTTCGTTTTCCTTTGAGATTAGACTCTGCAACTCATCGTCGTCCCATAAAAACATATCCTTTAGTGGTAAAAACTCAAACTTTACGACGCTTTCATCAGATTTCTCGAGAAAATCATCGTTCCCCACGAACCCACCACACTCTTCCTCGCAATAGAGCTCATCAAGCGCACAAAACTGTGCGTTTTGACCGGTTTGTGATTCTTCTTGTTCTTTCTCCAGAGCCATCTTCTTCCGAGAAGAGTAGACTGCAGATGTCTCTGTTCATTCTGCCATTGGAGCTGGTTTCGTCGACAGATTCTAGAGTGAAGAGAGAACGAGAAAAAAAAAGAGAACAAGAGACCGGACAAAAGCCAAGAAAGCGAATGGTTTTTAATTTTATCTTAACGCTTTGTCTTTTTTTATTTGTTTTAATTTTCTTCTTCCTCCTCTTTAGTACTACTGTATATTCGGGATGTATGGCGCGCGAGAACTTTTATTTAAATTTATAATTCACAAATTCATTTAGGAAAAAAATAAATAAATACAGAGAATCAGTCCTGCGTTTATTTAATTTATGATAATTTTAAATTTTTATATATTTAAAAAAAATGTTTGTCTGGGAGGTATGTAAATTCTGAACATGTCAGGAAAGTAGGAAATTCTAAATACGGGGTAATTTCATTTGTATAAGATACACGTATTTTAGGCAACATGTAGATTTTTTTGGATGTACATAAAGATTCGTAATATGAATCTAATTATTTTTGTTTATCAAAATAAATAAATAAAAATAATCTAACTATTTTATTGGTCGTGGTATTTACTATAGTCACGTCTTTCTTGATACATAGCTTTGCAGATTCAGTGTGGTGATATTGTGGTCCATTGGTATTGTACATAAGATTTAAAGCAAAGAAAAAAAGAAAGGAGAAAAAGTTGTTCCATTGAAATGATCGATGATTATTAAGATATCTTTTTAAAAGGCGATTATAAAATTTGTGCCTCTCTGGTTTATATGCTAAAAACTCGGATTTAATTCCGTAAAAGAGGAATATCACTTAGCAGATAGTTGTTTGATACAGTATATAATCTGTCATTTACAATTAAGTTTGATTATCAGAAAATGATGTTTTAAACTTTAACAACCACATTATTGGTGAAAATACATTGATTTAACGTAAGTATATAATTAGAGGGTAGAACACATAGTCTACTCCACAGCTAGTTAACTAGTGTCTTTCTTTTCTTCTTTTTTTTGAGCAAACTTCTTTTTTTAGTATCTTTCTGATTATTTGTAAGGAGATGTTTAGATTTTTATCGATATATAATGATGCATGCATATTTAAATCACGAGAGGGAAAGGATGTGAGGCCGTTGGTAACAAGAAGCGATGTCTGAATTTGTGAGATTATTACAAAGCTCGATAGCGACTTCTCATTTCCAGCTTTCACATCTCTTATATTTTGCTTCTAATAAATGTCCCCACCTCTCTGCATTTCTATCTTTATCCTTTTATACGATGGAAGCTGTAAACTAGTCGATGTAAAATAAAGTGTGAAACTAATGTACTAATATTTTCAGTTAAAGGCATCAAATAAAATAGTTAGATATGACTTCAACTGGGAGATATGGTCAAAGAAAATACAGTAAGAAATGATGTCAAAGAAAATATAGTAAGAAATGATGTCAAAGAAAAATAGAAACTGATAAAAAAAAGTAAATAGAGTGTCAAACCGGAAATAAGCATTTCCAGTACTAGTTACTCCAGAGATATTATGTATATTCCCGGAGTCATAGATAACTAAAAGAACTTCACGTAAACATGGTTCACATCAAAGGCGGAGAACGATACCAGATTCTTAGAAATTTTAAGCACGGGTTAGTGAAACATGTCGGGTTTATTGAGCGGACGAAATCAGCTTCGCATCGAATGACTTAGAAATTTTTGTTCAAGTCTGCTTTGTAATCAAACTCTGAATTCCTGTTTTCGGGTTGTTTAATAAAATTTATACTAAAAGAAAAAGCATATCTATGAACGTACTCATTATTCACATAGTTCAATGTCATTAACACTTAGCTAAGTTCAAGCACTCATTTATGATTCAATATCTATAAATCATGTTGTATTTAACTGAAATTAGAAGTAACAAAGAGGTGTCAGAGTATTGAAAGCATCTAAAATCATGGAATTAATCGATCATATAGTAGTCAAACATGGAAACAGTTGTATTGTTTGGTTAGTTCACAGCATTATTATAGCTTTATCGGTTGGAGAAAAAGGAACAGACCCATTTAAATTTGACACATCCTTTTGGTTATTTTCGTAATAATATTGTCGTAATCTAATGTTAATGCATAGGATGTGACAAACTGACATAACACATTTTAGAATAAGACCACAGACTTTTGACTTTTCGTCTACAGTCTTCTTTCTTTCGGTAAATTGATTCCCTGACTACTTTTACAAATAGTTGTTTTATATCAACTACTATTAACATATTCAGTTCTAATTGTTAACTGTTTAGCATAAGAAGTTAATCTAGTGCCAATTAACAGAAATAGTCAATTACGTTAGTGTTAAATGTTTATTCTTGGCCCATTAAGGCATCAATTAAAGATACTTAGGGACATTAGCATAAGACAAAGAGAGACTGTTGAGTCTGTCTTAGGTTGTGTTAGTTAGCAAGAGAAAGAGTGACATATGAGAGCCAATGAGGTCTTTGTTCAAGGCAGAAAATAATCCTATACTGATCCGTTTATATACATTTTTAAGTCTAAACGAAATATAATCCTTCCCATTTTGTAAAAGGTTTCGGCCATTCAAACTTAGATATGGGCTTTTAAGCAATATTTGGTTCCAACCCATCTTGAATCCTTGATCGTATGGGCTTTGTGACTTGTCCAAAGAAATTTCAGAGATTATTTATTGGGAAAATTCTATAAAAATACTCAAACTAAATTTTGTTAAGTTTTTTAATACCCAAACTTTTTTACTACCCAGTTTAATACCTCAACTAATTATTTTGCTCATTTTAATATCTAAACTTTTAAAATTGTGTCCACTTTAATACCCGAACTTTATTTATTTTAATAAAAATACTAATAAGTTTCAAATAAAAGTTTAAAACAACTATAAAATTTACAAAATAAACTCAGAAAATTCTAAATTTTTTTGGTATTTGAGAAATAAAAATAACTAAATAGTGTAAAATATTATATTTTGTAATAAAATTTCTAAGTTTTAAATATTGTATTTAGTTTGTTTTCTGAAATAAAAACGAAAATTATTTTTATCATTCAAATTCATTTATTTAAAAATAAAATTCCATGGTTTATCTACCTTCTTTTCTAAATCTTAAAATAAAATTAGAATTTTTAATATTTTTTTCTTAGATTTTTGAGATTTTATTAAGTTTTATTTGAAATTTATTAGTATTTTTATTTAAATAAATAAAGTTTGGGTATTAAAGTGGGTACAGTGTTAAAAGTTTGAGTATTAAAATTAGCAAAATAATTAGTTGGGATATTAAACTAGGTAGTGAAAAAATTTGGGTATTAAAAAGCTTACAAAATTTAGTTCGGGTATTTTTATGGAATTTTCCCTCATTTATTTGCTCGTTAATGCTCTTCGTCTTTTATATTTTCCACATTATTATATTGGGAGACAGATGCACACTGATGTCTCATCAAATAAGTACATAACACCCGAATGTTAAAATATTTAATGAGGATAAGAATTGTTATTAAACATTAATAATAGCACCGCATATGCTCAGGTTATCTCATCCGCTGCGTATTAATCAAACATAAATATCGAATATTCATTCATTCATAGACTACAACAAAGTCTACTAGTCTTGAAAACCTGAACTTTGACCGTTGAACACGCGAAGTAATGATTTTCCAAAGAAGAGCGTGAACAGAGGATATAAAAAGCATTAACAAAAAGTTAAAAAACATCAACGATCAGGATTAAATCACACATCGAACGGCTGCGATTAAGTAACGAAACCCGTTCGAGTGAAAGTTGGGTCGAGTGTAACGACTACGATGACGCCACGTGCTCCCTTATTTCACGGGATGGGGCCGTTACTGTTTTCTTTTCACTTTATATTCCCTCAAAAAAAAAAAAAACGAAAGACTCAATTTTAAAAAAGAAAAAAAAAGAAGATTAGAGAGGAAAGGAGAGGAGACGAAACCTTATCGGTGGTGATGGGCCAAGCGCCGTCGTCTACTACGGAATCGAACGGAAGAGAGGTAGTAGTAGATCTCAGGCTATGGTCTGTGTCTCCGGCGATTGTTTGCGGTGGTGGTGGTGGAGAATCGATGGATGCGGGGAAAAGCGATCGCGATTTCACTCTAGATCTACCAGACGAGTGCTTAGCTCACGTGTTTCAGTACCTCGGAGCCGGAGATCGGAAACGATGCTCTCTCGTTTGCAAACGGTGGCTGTTCGTCGACGGTCAGAACCGTCACCGTTTATCTCTCGACGCTAGAGCCGAGATCTCCTCGTTTTTGACGTCCATGTTCAACCGGTTCGATTCCGTTACGAAGCTCGCTCTCCGGTGCGATCGGAAGTCCGTTAGCTTGAGCGATGAAGCTTTGGTGGTGATCTCCGTTCGTTGTTTGAATCTGACGCGCGTGAAGCTTCGCGGTTGCCGAGAGATCACGGATCTGGGGATGGTGGAGTTCGCTAAGAACTGTGGGAATCTGAAGAAGCTTTCTGTCGGATCTTGCAACTTCGGAGCGAAGGGAGTCAACGCGATGCTCGAGCATTGCAAGCTTCTTGAGGAGCTGTCGGTGAAGAGGCTGAGAGGGATTCACGAAGCGGCTGGGTTGATTCATTTGCCTTCGTCTTCTTCGCTTAGATCTATTTGCTTGAAGGAGCTTGTTAACGGTCAGGTGTTTGAGCCTTTGGTTGCTGGTACTAGGACGCTGAAGACGCTCAAGATTATACGTTGTTTGGGTGATTGGGATAAGGTTTTACAGATGATCGGTGAAGGAGAGAGTTCGTTGAGTGAGATTCACCTGGAGAGGCTCCAAGTGAGTGACTTTGGGCTTTCCGCGGTGTCGAAATGCTCAAAGGTTGAGACTTTGCATATAGTGAAGACACCGGAGTGCTCCAACTTTGGTTTGATCGATGTCGCCGAGAGATGCAAGCTGCTGAGGAAGCTTCATATAGATGGTTGGAGGACTAATAAGATTGGCGACGAAGGTCTGCTGGCTGTAGCTAGGCACTGCTTGAACTTGCAAGAGCTAGTGCTGATCGGTGTGAACGCAACGCACAAGAGTATATCAGCCATTGCTTCGAACTGCGAGAAACTCGAGAGGCTAGCGCTATGCGGGAGTGGAACGATAGGGGATACGGAGATCGCTTGCATCGCTAAGAAATGCGGGGCGTTGAGGAAGTTCTGTATCAAAGGATGTGCGGTTTCGGATCTAGGGATCGAGGCGCTAGCTGCTGGGTGTCCTAACCTGGTGAAGCTGAAGGTGAAGAAATGTAAAGTGGTGACTGGAGAGATTGGAGAGTGGCTTAGGGAACAGAGGAGGACGCTTGTGGTGAGTATGGATGGTGATGAAACGGAAGCAGCGGTTGCGGTTGATGGTGAGAGTGAAGCAGCGGTGGAGGAGCCGAGGGTGGGTCAAGCGGGGGAGATTGTTGGTTCAGGTAATGGTGGTGGTGGTGGCGGTAGCGGAAACAATGGAGGAAGTAGATTAGCGACGATTAGGTCAAAGTTTGGGTTCTTTGCTGGAAGGAACTTAGTAAGTTGCAGATTCAGGAGGTGGTCTCATCCTAATAATGACAATGGTTCTAGTTCTACTTGATCAGCTATTACAAGTCCCCTATAAAACGAAAATTGTCAAAAAAAGCTTTTCTGCCTTCCTGTTTTGATTTCTGTTTGTCTGTAATCCTATTTCATGTGTGTGTGTGTGTGAAAGAAGAAGACTTTGTCAATTAGAAAAGTCCATTCCAAGGAAGAATGTTATTTGTTTTTCCTCTGTTTGGTCAAACACAAAAGAATGTAGAACAAGCATTCCTTGGATACAAATGTAGAAATCCTCTTATGTATAATTTACACTTAATTTTCGTAATTTCATTTACCACTATGAATTATAAAGAGAAACTAACGGAAAAGGACAGAAAGGTAATTAAAAGATGAAGCTGTCTAACCAACAAATTAAATTTAAAAAAAAAAGGCACGAAACAGAGTAAAAGAAAAAGTGAAAAAACTAACGTTTAATCAAATCATTCATGTCAGATACTATTGTCTTCCAAATTTTGTTTTCAAGATAAAAAGTGAAGAACTCATGAGATTTTGTATTGTATACGATGAAGCCAATGCACACCAAACAATTTCTTTTGATATCTACGGTGGAAAACAAGAATATGAAAACTCAGCCTATATGTTTTATATCCTTCAACGAGTTGCTGATGATTTGATACCATCAAAAGCTTTCGGTTCTTGTTTCCCCTTAGAGTTATTGCTCTCTGGTCCTCTCGGCTTACCAGAGCGCTTTTCCATGGCTGGTTGGTTGTTTTTCACTGGGAGCTTTGAGGGGTCTCGCCATGGTGTGCTCTTTGATGGCACAGTTATGTCCAAGGGAGACTTTATGATCCAGCTGCTTACAAGTAGAAAGATTGCAAAGTCAAGATCACAACATTGTGATAGAGAAATAAGTGTAGTAGTGGAACAAGAAACTTACCCAGGTGGGAACTTGCTATCAGCTCTGGCTTCAACCCTGAGCCACCAAAGCAAGACACTACGGCCACAGCTTCCAAGTGGTTCCACCATGGAAGGATCCTTAACCAGAGACAACGGACCATCTACAATTCCTTCATTACCACCATCCAACAAGCTGTTAACATCTTTAACCCATATCGGTTTATCATCTACAGATTCCTTCCAAAGCAACCTAGAGTTCAACACAAACCCTGACCACTCCATCTTACTAGGCATCATCATCACATCCGCTTTGTCACCAACATAAACTTCACTCTTGGTAGCATAAGGCTGCGTGTTGAAAACATGCCAACCCACTAGCTTCCCAGACGAATCACAACTAGGACCCTGGATCGGCATCGGCATCCCTTCTCGATCCGTCGTCTTCAACGCCGATGACAACTCATCAGCGTTACCAGAGTGAGCGAGTATCCCAACAGACAAAGCACCAAACCACCTCACATTCTGAATCTCATCAAACAACTCCATGCTATGCATGTTGCTATCGTCAGCAAACACAACAACCCCATCTAACTTCTCCTCCCTCACGATCCTCAACCCCTCAACCCTCATCTCGCTCTCCATCCTCCTTCGATCCTCCCAAGTGTTCGGCATCTTCTTCTCGAATCCAACGTGAATCGTCTTCTTGATCAATCTCGATCTCCCGATTAAGGAAGCCGTCTCTTCCGTCTTCCCGCCGGCCTCCACCACGATCCACACCACGTCGTAAGGCGCGAGCATCAGCGAGTGCATGACTCCGGTCAGATGAAGCGCCTGGAACGTCCGTACGTAAGTCGGCGTCACCGCGATCACAGTCCTGGGGCTCCTCGAGCTCGCGCCGTAGTAGAGCGACTTCTGCTCCTCCTGCACTCTCTGGAGAAGCTGGTGAGCTTTCATGACCTCGATCGGGTTCGGGTGGGGCCACGGACGGATCCGGATCCCGTGTCTCCCAACCACCACTCTAGAGCTCTTCTCCGTGACGTTAGGCTTAAGCTGGAGCAGATGATGGCTTACCCCGCCGTTGGTGGTGGTGTAGAGATTGGTGACGGAAGTGGAGAAGAGGAAGAAGAGGACTAAGTGGCTGAATCGGAACCCTAGAATCAAGCTGATCAAGCAGCAGAGACAGTGGATCAGTAGCCAGAAGATTGAGGATGGAGATGATGATGGCTTGGGGGGGATGAAACCTCCGTCGAATGACGACGGATCCAACGATCTGAAGGCGGTTCCTCGGCGGTTCAAGTAACTCGATCGAAATGCAGAGAGGAGCTTCATCTTCTTCTCTCCTTTCTCAACAGTTGAGAGTGAGTATAATAAAAGAGGGAAAAAAAGTTTGTTAAGAATGATTAAAATAATTAATTACTTTGCGTAATTTGATTATCGTAATTAATTATTTTATTATTGTTGGTTGCTCGCCCCTCTGCTGGTACAACGGACGGACATACAATATTTAAAAATTGGAAATCGAAAAGTAAAAGCAATGTTGGATATATATATAACCGACGGTACACGTGGCTTCAAAAGTTGAAATTAGTGAGAGAGGTTAAAGCGTTAATGTCGTGAGATTTATAAGGTGGAGTGATGATTAAGGAGGAGATTTGGGGGTAAAGCACGTGTTTAATGAGAGGGGGATGTGACGCTAAATGATTGGTTGCTGGGTTACGTCAGTAGTCAATGCAAGAATAATAGCCGTACGATTGTGGTTTCTGTTGAAGTTTTATTTCTAAGCAAAAGCTACGTGTGGATTAAAGCACATCATTTTCTACGTATTTATACAAATATCACCAATAAAATGGAAAAATCTACTATTATAAAAGTCACAAACCTTAGGACAAATTGATTAAATTTTGTTTTTGTTTTTTCGTCTACAGCTGTTTAATAACAAATTTATTATTCGTACGCAGACTATGACGATTAATAAGCTGGATTACAAATTAAATGCCAATATAAACCCATGGCTTAATCTGTATCATAAGGCCCATTAAGGCCCAAAACAAATAGAACCACAACTTTCAAACAATTCGCTTCGACCCCTAATTAATGGCGGCGGCGGCGATGTCTTGGACCACCGTGGTCAGTTCATGAAACCCTGGAATCTTCCTATCCTCAGATTTCTCCGGACCCGAGACTCTCCCCTCTCACGAATCCGAACAATGACACTCACATCGAATCCATCGCAAGTGCGAGACGATCTCCTCTGCTCGGATCAGCCGGTGGAAACAGCACCAGCAAGCTTGTGCGCTCCTGGTCGGGTTTCGAGCATCGACACAAGGGTGGAGCAGGCTTGGGCGCACTGGGAGAAACTAGGTAGACCGAAGTACATCGTTGCACCGATGGTGGATAACTCAGAGCTGCCGTTTCGATTGCTCTGCCAGAAATACGGAGCTCAAGCTGCTTACACACCGATGCTGCATTCCAGGATCTTCACCGAGACTGATAATCGGAACAAGGAATTCACCACTTGTAAGGTATAAGATTCAATTGGTCGTTTTTGAAACCGTGGTTTACTTGAATGTTTTTTTTTTTTTTGGTTTTAAATGGCAATAAAATTGTAGGAGGACAGGCCATTGTTTGTGCAGTTCTGTGCTAATGATCCTGATACTCTCTTGGAAGCTGCAAAGAGAGTCCAACCTTACTGCGATTACGTTGATATCAATCTTGGGTAACTTCAATTATCTCTTTTATCCTCTTGTTTATTAGGATTCTTCAATTAAAGATTGAATTTTTATTGCATTACTGTTGATTTGGTCCGTTGATTCCGTAAGTAAGTTATAGAGTTCAATAAGTATTAGTTGTCTGAATCTTCACACTTCGTTTATTAGGATTCTTCAATAAAGATCCAATTTTTTGTATCGCGGCACTGTTCAAGTTTTGTTAACTCAGATTTGGGTCCGGTGAGTAGAGTACAATGACCTTAGGAGTGGTTTGAACCTTGGGCTATTGAGTAAAGATCCTTTGTTTTTTTTTTTGGGTGCCAGGTGTCCTCAACGCATTGCGAGGCGAGGAAACTATGGGGCATTCTTGATGGATAACCTTCCTTTAGTGAAATCACTTGTTGAAAAGTTAGCTCAGAACCTCACTGTTCCCGTCTCCTGCAAAATCCGCATTTTCCCAAACCTTCAAGATACACTCAACTACGCCAAGATGCTTGAAGACGCTGGTTGCTCGCTGCTTGCAGTTCACGGCCGGACGAGAGACGAGAAAGACGGCAAAAAGTTTAGGGCCGACTGGGGCGCCATCAAGGAGGTGAGAAACGCTCTGAGAATCCCTGTTCTAGCGAATGGGAACGTGAGGTGCATTGAAGATGTGGAGGACTGCATCAGAGAGACGGGCGTCGAAGGTGTTCTTTCCGCCGAGACGCTTCTTGAAAACCCGGCGGTGTTTGCCGGGTTTAGAACAGCTGAATGGGCTGAAGATAATGAAGAAGGAGAGGGATACGTCGATGGAGGGTTGGATCAGGGAGATTTAGTTGTTGAGTATTTGAAGTTATGTGAGAAGCATCCGGTTCCGTGGAGGATGATTCGGTCCCACGTGCATAAGATGTTGGGAGATTGGTTTAAGGTTCATCCACATGTTAGGGAGCAGCTCAATGCTCAGAACATATTGACGTTTGAGTTTCTGTACGGTCTTGTGGACCAGCTTAAAGAGCTTGGAGGACGAGTCCCGCTTTACAAGAAAAGGAAGATAGATATTCCGCAAGAGTCTACACCAAAGGGTTTAGAGAATTGAACCTATACATTCTTGATTCATTGGTATTTTTATGTTGTATCATTGTCCAAATACTTTTTGAAGTAAAACTCTCTTATAAACTAAATTGTTTATTAATATTTAGCTAAACTATAATCTCGCTGAGTTGAACCTAAAAAGTTTGGTTCTGTTTTAAAATTCTTTTTTGGTAATTTTGATTAGTTCGGTTTGTTTGATTATTTTGATTTAAAACTTAGTTAATTTGGTTTGTAATTCGGTTAGTTTGTATCAAAATTTAGCTAAATAGCTTTTAAGAGTGAAAGTTTTTTTTTGTAAAGATTTAATTGATTGAATTTTACATGGTCAAAGAGTTGAAAATTACAGTAGGAATACTAGTAGAGAAGATATGAAGACACAAAGCAAAAAAGTTTTTATTTTACTCAAACTCCTCCGTGATTGACGTTGTCAACCACCAGGGTCCACCACCCGTCCCTCTGTGTTGATTGTCTCCACAAGATTTTAGCGCACATTTTACTCAAGGCGACGGAGAAGCAGTGCGTTTCTTACGATCGCGACAGAACTGCGTGCTGTTCTTATCCATCCTCTCCAACACGTAGTGCGCAAGCATGTCGTTAGATTCCACGAGATTCTCCCGACAAAGAAACTCATCGCCACAAAGTCTCTCGATCTCCCTGTAATAATCGTGCACGAACACATGCGTCTTGGGATTCCCTCCGGATCTTTTGCTCCGGGCGAGAACCGCCGCCGTGAAAATCGACGACATCCTTCCCGGCACATCTCCGCCGTCGCCGCGCGGACCGTCGACCAAGATCACATCCCAGTCGAGATCGTAGACGTGGTTCGGCAGATCGTTGAGACCGAGTTTGCAGTCGGAGAAGAGGAGATTCTGCACGGGACGACACTCGTTCCTCGCCGCCTCTTTGACCGCGGAGACGAGCTCGCGCGCCTCGCGAGCCTTGGTCGTGTACTGAACGTCGAACACTTCGATCTCCGGGTGGATCTCTTCGAAGTAGGCCGCGTAGTAACGGTTCTCCTCGATGTACACGGTCCGTCCGTTGTGGTTCAGCGACTTCCAGAGGAGTGTCTCGTGCGTCAGGCCGAAAACGAGGAGATTGCACGGCGGAGCGCAGCGGCGGAGGACGTCGGAGATCGATTTCATCTCTCCGTGTGACATGTGGAAGCTGTCGTTGGATCTCGACGCGTAGTGGAGCAGGGCGTTGATGGCGCTCGTCGGCAGTTGAGAGGTCGTCGGAGGGTTGGAGACGGCTGAGTTGACGACGGAGGAGACGGCGGAGGTGGTTTTGGAAGAGATGATTGTGTCGGTGGTGTAGAGTAGAGTGAGGAGGAAAGCGATGGTGAAGAGAGAGACGAAAGCGAGAAGCCATAGACGGTTTGAGCTTGTTTGTTTTTGAATGTATGGATGAACAAGTATGAGCTTCGTGTTTGTGTTCCCTCCGCTTTTCATTTTCTTTATTTTTTTTTTCTTTTGATTCTGTAGTGTGGAGGAAGAAGACGAAGGGAATGACTATGTTTTAAAAGTGGGTTTGGGAAGTATTAAAAATCAAATATATGAACTACAACCTATCAGAGACTGACGACGATTGGTCAATATTATAATCTATAGTTATGATATTCTATGATTTAATTGATCGCTCTGGAATTTTTATTAATTTTGTGTAACCTTTCCTTAAAATATTTGTTTCGTTTGTGATATTTCTGACGGCGACATTTCTCTAATACAAATTAACAAGACAACATTTATCTATCAAGGAGATTACCTAATTCACAAATTACAGTAAGCTCTCTTTTTGTCAACACACAATAAACTAAAATAAGATAAATATTGAAAATGCCACTACTTCAACGAGTTTGTTGAAATTTGCAAAAACGAACATTGAAATTTTAAAACGCTGTTCATAATTTCATGTGTAGTTGTAAGACACAAATTTACAATGGTAAATAAATAAACGAGTTATATTAATCATCAACAAAATCTTTAAACTATAATGCGACTTGTGGTTTGTTGGGAAGAATACAAATTTGGAGAAACTAAGATATAATAAAACTAAACCAACAAATGTTTATTCTTGGTTATATTGATAAAGTAGTACTAAGAAAAATGTAAATAATTAAGGTGTGTGAGTTAGGAGGTGGTTGTACCGTATATGCATGGAGCTGGTGGGAGGAAGAAGAAGAAGAAGAGAGGAGAAGAGAGGTGTCGGCGTTTTGGTTACTGCATAGTGACACCATAACTAATTACAGTCCACATGTCTTTGTCCCTTCTTCTTCTTCTTTGTTTTCTTTCCTACGGAATAATATTTAAAACTAATGCATTTATATATTATTATCATTAACTAATACTGTTACTAATATGGTGTTTAAAATATATATGCTCAACACAAACAAAGTAAACGCTTCATCTGACTTTTAGTTACCACATACCAGAGCCCAGAGAGACTAGGAGAAACCAGCTTTACATATCCTTTAATAAACTCACGAAACCGAGTTAAAAGAAGTTTAAAACCAACCAATTTACCATGTGGTGTCATTATATTTTCTGTGAAGTATCAAATTCCATCTGATCAATGTATATGAATGTTCAGTGAAGAGAAAAAGAGTGCTGAACGTGTGGGACTTAAGTCTACAAATAGATGTTCACTAATGTAAATACTGTATTTTTTTTTTTTGGCAACGTAAATACTGTTTTTATATCATTACAAAGGCTGTGTGGTGATAGTGGGACTGGGAGGTTTCATCAACATTCACGAGGAGGCCAATCTCAGCGGGATCTCAGGTTGGACTTTACCTTCCTTACTGAAGACATCCAGTTGATATAACAGGGCCCATATAGTAAAGTGTATTTTGGGGCTTTTAGTGGCCCATCCAGATTCAGGATTTGATACGTTTAGAATTAGACATTATAAAATTTAGAGTCTATAATAGATCCTTTATATGCCTCTTTTGATATCCGAGGATTAGCTAGTAAATAACCCACCTTTTGATGTGATACTGATGATATACGTAAGTGTAAAGTAATACTGGTGGGCGCTTCTTTTTAGAACTTATTTACAAATAATGAAGTCAAAATCACTTTCGCTCGTTTTCTCCGTATAGCCACCCATCACTTTATTCTTTAATTGATTAAAAACAAGAAATTAGTGAAGTCTTTAAAACTCAATGTTTTAAGGAAATGACGTAAATGGAGAGTGGAGATGCTGTTTTGAGTCACACAAAAGCAGCACGCTCTGCTTATCTTGAATGATCTATTTTATAAAGAAAAGTGCACCATGAAAAAGTGAGTACCAGTAAACAATCTTTTTATCGTTTATTAAAATTTGTTGGGAAAACTCACCACACAAACTCGCTGAAGCACTCTCTGTTGCACTTGTCGTAGTACGTTAGAAAGTATGAGTTTGTAGATCTATGGAGAACAGAAGAAGAACACGGAATTATAGAAGATAGACACAAGAATTTGATATCCCAGGGTTCACCTAAATGTGGTTACGTCCCTGGGGCCTGGCAATGAGGCAAATCACTATAATCTCAAGTACAAGATATAGTACATCTCTCTCTCTCACAACCAAAGCTTACAACCAAGCTAGGTCTTTCTTGCACAGATCGTTACAAAGACTTTTTTTTTTTTTAGAGAAGAGTGCACACAAGCTCCTCTTATATAGTAGGAGTTTATTACATTAACCTAGTTGGATTAGGGCATTCGCCCCTTTCCATAAACCTATTAGGAAATATTCCAAAATACTTGCAACTTCCATAACTCCATGAGAAGTAATATTTCCAGGAACCTATCACCTTTAATAAAGTGATATTTCCTTTTCCTAATATGACATCCTTGTCTTGGTTTAAGTTATGCGATCTTGTTTGATTTCCATCACCAATCTTGACTGACGAAGTCCCTGTAGTATTCGCTGACGTAGTCTCTGAGGTAGTCTCTGACGTAGTCTCGAATCCCAACAAACTCCACCTTGATGACATCAAACATGATCCACTACTTAGGTTATGCAAACTCGTGCTTTGCCAGGCGATGCCGAATGCTCCTTAGTGTTCGGACATACCAAGGAAGTCCACCGCTTCCTCAAACTTCTTAACCGGAACAACCTTGGTTAATATATCTGCAGGATTCCAAGAAGTACATATCTTCTTCACACTTACATCACCCTGAGCGATAATATCTCTGATGAAGTGCATCTTTCTGCTGATGTGCTTAGTCCTCTCATGATACACATTGTTCTTGGCTAGACACAATGCACTTTGAGAGTCACACGATATCACCACCGTGTCTTGCTTGAATCCAAGCTCCTCCGCTAAGCCCCTTAACCATATTCCTTCCTTGACTGCTTCAACAAGTGCCATATACTCTGCTTCAGTCGTCGATAAAGCCACTACGCTTTGTAGACTCGATCTCCAGCTGATTGTATTCCCACCAGCCTTGAAAACATAACCTGAGATCGACCTCCTCTTGTCCAGATCCGAAGCAAAATCAGAATCACAGAAACCTTCAACATTAAACGCCTCATTCTTCCTGAAGCACAGTTTCAGATCTTGTGTTCCTTTCAGGTACCTCAATACCCACTTAACCGCAGTCCAATGAACCATCCCAGGCTTACTCATAAACCTGCTAACCAACCCCAACCCATACGCCAGATCACACCTCGTGCCTATCATAGCATACATTATGCTTCCGATAGCATTAGCATATGGAATATCATCCATACATGTCTCTGCTTCACCATCTGCTACAGCTGACAATTTGAAATGTGCACCAACAGGTGTTGATACACTCTTTGACTCATCCATGTCGAATACCTTGAGAATCTTCCTGATATAACCAGATTGAGACAGTGTTAGAATCTCCTTTGCACGATCTCTCTCAATATCCATTCCCAAAATCCGTCTTGCTGGACCCAAGTCCTTCATCTCAAATCTGCTGCTCAACAACTGCTTCACTTTCCTGATCTCTGCCGCATCCTTTGATGCAACCAACATATCATCCACGTATAGCAACAAATAGATGTATGTACCTTTGGTTACCTCCTTGATGTAAACACAGTGATCATATTCACTCTTCACAAAACCGTGACTAACCACAAACTGATCAAAACACTTGTTCCATTGTCTTGGTGCCTGCTTTAGTCCATAAAGAGCCTTCTGAAGTAGACAGACGTGATCCTCTTTCCCTTTAACCTGAAATCCCTCTGGTTGCTCCATGTAAATCTCTTCTTCAAGTGTACCATGAAGAAACGCAGTCTTTACATCAAGTTGCTCAAGCTCCAAATCCTGATTCACTGTAATTGACAACAAGAACCTTATGGATACATGCTTCACGACGGGTGAAAACACATCTTGATAATCAATACCCTCCCTCTGAGAGTATCCCTTAGCAACTAACCGAGCCTTGAATCTAGGCTTCTCAACACCAGGTATACCAGACTTCAACTTAAAGACCCACTTGCAGCCTATCACCTTACGCTTACTAGGCCTCTTCACAAGCTTCCAGGTTTGGTTCTTATCCAGTGAAGTCATCTCTTCACCACATGCTTCAGCCCACTGCTTTCGCTCTTCGCTGTTCATCGCTCCATGATAGTCTTGAGGTTCTTCAGCACATACATCATCAGCTACATATAGTGCAAACGCTGCTACATCATCTGAGTCGAAGTACCGTGCAGGTGGCACTATTCTTCTCCGAACTCTATCTCTTGCTAGCTGATATCCTTCAAGACTTTCACCTTGTTTGTCACCTACGTCACCAGCTGACTCAACTGTTTCTTCAACAGCTCCACCTGAAGTATCAACTTCCGGTCCTGACGCAGATCCTGCTGTATTTTCCAGCACCGTCTGATTTCTTAGCTCCTCTGTGACATCTGCTTTCTTCTTGCAGACATCCAAATCCTTGTAGACTTTATCTTCTGTAAATACCACATTCCTGCTTATAACACACTTCTCCTCATCAAGAAGCCAAACCTTGTATCCTTTCACACCCACTGGATAACTTATGAAGATTCCCTTTTTAGCTCTGGCCTTGAGCTTTCCTTGATCTGCATGGACGTAAACCATTGATCCAAATCTTCTCAGGTGCAGATAACCGGGCTTCTTACCCAACCAAAGTTCCTCCGGAATGTTCCCATCTATGGCAGAAGATGGACTCATGTTTGTCACATATGCTGACGTAGATACTGCTTCAGCCCAGAATTTTTCCTCTAGACCCGACTCAACCAGAAAACATCTCACCTTTTCCATCAGAGTCCTGTTCATACGTTCAGCTACACTGTTCTGCTGTGGTGTATATGCACAAGTCATATGTCTCTTGATTCCATGTTGCTTACAGAAGCTGTCAAACTCTGTGTTGCAGAATTCAAGTCCATTGTCTGTTCTAAGACAACACACCTTCTTCTTGACTTGATTCTCGACCAGCTTCTTCCATTCACAGAATTTACTAAAGGCTTCTCCTTTAGTAGCTAAGAAATATACCCAGACCTTCCTTGTATAATCATCGATAATAGACAGGAAGTATTGCTTCCCTGACAGACTTGGTGTCACACTTGGAGATCCCCATAGATCAGCATGTACATACTTGAGAGCTTCACCTGTATCATGTTTCCCGATGCTGAAGCTTACTCTCTTCTGCTTCCCCATCACACAGCTCTCACAGAAATCCAAATCACCAATCCTCCTCTTATCAATCACCCCTTTCTGGGCTAGAATCTGTAGATTCTTCATGCTCATGTGCCCAAGACGTCTATGCCACAAGACTGTCTCATCCTTAGATGGTTTCTTCTTGACACTGCAGTTTACTTCACCTGACACAGTCTCACCATCTAACAGGTACAATGACCCGGACAAGGTTCCCTGAAGTGCTAGCTTACCATGCTTGTAAAACCTAGTCTTCCCATGTCCACCACTATGCTCAAAGCCCAATAAATCCAAGGTTCCCGTGGATATCAAGTTCCTTCTTAATTCCGGAATATACCTGACATTCGTGAGTGTCTTAACCGAACCTCCATAAGCTTTGATGTTGATTGTACCAATCCCTTGCACTCCAACCGCGCAATCATTACCAAGAAGAACTTGTCCTGAAGTCAGCTCTTGAAACTTGTGAAACCAATCCCTCCTACACGTCATGTGGTAAGAACATCCAGAATCAATCACCCACTTATCATGATGCCACTTATCTCCTACCGAAAGTGCATCATCGTCTGAATCAGGATCTATCACAACCGCTGCCTCAGCTTCTTCTTCACCTCCGCCATACTTCTTCTTGTATGCATAACACTCCCTTTTGGTGTGTCCCTGCTTCTTGCAGAACCAGCAAGTTATCCTAGACCCTGAGATCGATCTAGACTTGCCCTTACCATTCCTCACAGGATCCTTCTTCTCAGTTCTTCCTCTAGCATAATGACCTTCACCAATATCATGTGAAGCCGAAGAAGATTTCAGATCCTGATCTTTAGACCTTGCTGCACTTGTCACCTCTTCCAACGACAATGTATCCTTGCCGTACTTAAGCGTTTCCTTGAGAGAGTTGAACCGTGAAGGAAGCGAATTCAGGAGCAGAATCGCTTGTACCTCCTCTGACACAGTTACATTCACGCTTGACAGGTGAGAGACAATCTTCAAGAAGTCATCGATATTCTCATCCATACTCCGAGTATCAACCATCTTGAAGGTATAGAACTTGTGCTGCAAGTGAATTCTATTCGGTAGAGTCTTTGAGAGATATAACCTCTCCAGTGTAGACCATGTAGAAGCAGCTGTAGTACACAACTCGATCTTCCTTAACACATGATCCCCAACATTGAGAATGATCAGATTCATCGCCTTCTCTGATCTTTCAAGCCTTTCAGCTTCCTCTTTCTCTAACCGCTCTTTGTAAACATCCTCGTCTTCATCCTTCTTCCTAGCTGAGACAGAAGGTGACTCGGACTCTTCTAATACATCCTTTAGACCAAGGACAGACAGATGCGCAAGCATCCTCTTCTTCCACAACGAGAAGTCTCCCTTCCCATCGAACCGCTCCACCTCAATTCTTACTTTAGTAGACATTGAGAACACCACCTAAGGCTCTGATACCACTTTGTTGGGAAAACTCACCACACAAACTCGCTGAAGCACTCTCTGTTGCACTTGTCGTAGTACGTTAGAAAGTATGAGTTTGTAGATCTATGGAGAACAGAAGAAGAACACGGAATTATAGAAGATAGACACAAGAATTTGATATCCCAGGGTTCACCTAAATGTGGTTACGTCCCTGGGGCCTGGCAATGAGGCAAATCACTATAATCTCAAGTACAAGATATAGTACCTCTCTCTCTCACAACCAAAGCTTACAACCAAGCTAGGTCTTTCTTGCACAGATCGTTACAAAGACTTTTTTTTTTTTAGAGAAGAGTGCACACAAGCTCCTCTTATATAGTAGGAGTTTATTACATTAACCTAGTTGGATTAGGGCATTCGCCCCTTTCCATAAACCTATTAGGAAATATTCCAAAATACTTGCAACTTCCATAACTCCATGAGAAGTAATATTTTCAGGAACCTATCACCTTCAATAAAGTGATATTTCATTTTCCTAATATGACATCCTTGTCTTGGTTTAAGTTATGCGATCTTGTTTGATTTCCATCACCAATCTTGACTGACGAAGTCCCTGTAGTATTCGCTGACGTAGTTTCTGAGGTAGTCTCTGACGTAGTCTCGAATCCCAACAAAATTAGAAAGAAAAAAACATAGGGGAGTGGGAACAAAGAGATTTTATGTGATTGGAGCCAAAGTCGAAAAATGCCGTAGAACTCTCCAAACTTTGCCACAATTTCAAAATTTTCAATAACTATCACTATTAATTTTCCCCCATATCTACGTACACGACAGCAGTCTTGTTTTGTTTTTTACGTTTTAGAAATTAGAACCTCATTATTGTATTTTGGTCGTAAAGATAAAATTTAAGAAAAACAAATAAAAGGACCACAGTTGCTTGGCTACGAGTCTAGTCGTTTCTCAACAGACCAATCAGCAACGGCTATAGCCCACTCACGGACTCACTCACACTTTCACTAGTGGCTCAAGACGCCAATTCCTACGCGCTTCAGTTCTTGCACTACCCACAGTCCCAATGCGATTCTTCTCGGAAAACATTATTTTGACCGCCTTGGGTAAAAATAAAAAGAACTCTTTTTTTACGAAATACATGATTCTGTTAACACCAACAGCGCAGTAACTTTTACTAGATGTTTATGATAAATCCAACACTTTTCTTACTAACATTCATAATGACTTGTACTATTAGTATAAAGTTTACAAGATACGAAAAAAAAACATAAAAAAGCATATAACAATAACCAAACTTATGAAAGCCTTTTTTTTCAAAAAAAAAAAATAACCAAACTTACACGTACCATGTCGTTTTCTCCTACCTACACAGTTCAATGGAACGTTAGGTGTAATTTGCACCGTAAGTTAGTACTATATCGTAGGCCGTTTTTATATAGAGTTATTTTGTAAAGGTTCGTAAAGCTGAAAAATAATAATAAATTTATCGATCTTGTTGATACAAAAATAAATATATTCACTGCCTAAAAAAATTTCACCACAAGCACGTGATCCACTTCATAGCCTCCCCAAAACTCTCTACTAGTCCAAGCGGACTTTAGAGCTTTGCCAAAAAAAAAAGAAGTAAAATAAAAATGTCACTGAAGCTTTTCCTCTTCTTCTTCCTCCTCCTCCATGTCTCCGCCGGAATCTCGTCACCGGAGCCGAACTACTTCAACTCCCTTCTTCCTTCCGACGCAGTCGCTTTACTCTCTTTCAAATCCACCGCCGATCTCGACAACAAGCTCCTCTACTCCCTCACAGAGCGTTACGACTACTGCCAATGGCGCGGCGTCAAATGCGCACAGGGCCGCGTCGTCCGCCTCGTTCTCTCCGGCGTCGGCCTCCGCGGCTACTTCTCTTCCGCCACTCTCAGCCGCCTCGACCAGCTCCGAGTCCTGAGCCTCGAAAACAACTCCCTCTTCGGCCCGGTTCCCGATCTCTCCCCTCTCGTCAACCTCAAGTCTCTCTTCCTCAGCCGGAACGAGTTCGACGGAGCTTTCCCTCCTTCGATCCTCTCCCTCCACCGGTTGATGATTCTCTCTCTCTCCCACAACAACTTCACCGGTCAGATTCCAGCTCAGATAACCGCTCTCGACCGGTTAACTTCATTAAATCTCGAGTTTAACCGGTTTAACGGAACGCTCCCGTCGCTTAACCAGTCGTTTCTCACTTCCTTCAACGTCTCCGTTAACAACTTAACGGGAGTCATCCCGGTTACAACGACTCTCTCCAGATTCGACGCGACGTCGTTTAAGTCTAACCCGGGGCTATGCGGGGAGATTATTAACAGAGCTTGCGCTTCTTCACGCTCGCCCTTCTTCGGTTCAAGTAACAAAACGTCGTCGTCTTCTTCTTCTTCGTCGCAAGCTCCGTTGGGGCAAAGCGCTCAGGCGCAGAACGGAGGAGCGGTGGTTATCTCTCCTGTGGTTTCCAGGAAGAAAGGTAATAAAGAGAACGGATTGGTTCTCGGGTTCACCGTCGGTCTCGCTTCTCTCATCGTCCTCGGTCTCTGCCTCGTCGTCTTCTCTCTCGTTATAAAGAAACAACACAACGATAACGAGGTTTACGAGCCGAGTCACAAAGGAGACGCCTCTTCCTCCTCACAACAACAACAACAACAACACCAGAACACAAGAGCTGTTCCAGTTTTGAATCCGAACTCAACAAACTCAAGCTCCGTGGAGAAGCTTCAGTTCCAAGCCACCACCACTGAGCCGCAGAGCCGAGTCCCGAACAGCGGGAATCTGATCTTCTGCGGCGGAGGGGGGGAGACGAGTCAAGGGATGTACACTCTGGAGCAGCTGATGCGAGCTTCGGCGGAGCTTCTGGGGAGAGGATCGGTGGGGATTACGTACAAGGCGGTGTTTGATAATCAGCTCATCGTGACGGTGAAGAGGCTTGACGCGGCTAAGACGGCGGTGACGAGCGAGGAGGCGTTCGAGAACCACATGGAGATTGTTGGTGGGCTCGGTCACCAGAATCTTGTTCCGATTAGAGCTTACTTTCAGTCTAACGGAGAGAGACTCATCATCTTCGATTACCAACCCAATGGAAGCCTTTTCAATCTCATTCACGGTAAGTAACGTTCATACTTCTTCTCTTTCAAAGGTTGAGTTTTTAGGGTTTTAGTTTTTAAACTCAGCGAGTCACCACCACCGAGTTGTGGATTTACTTTACTTTAATTAATCACCGTTTAATTTTTTTTTGAAAATGTGGGTCATTAGTTTAGGGTCTTAATCATGATGACGTGACAAATCGTATGTTGTTTTTGACTATAACTATACTTTATTTTAAATCTTAAACCCTAATGCACGAGTCTTTCAGTGTGGCGGGTTTTGTGCACAGCTTATTAGTACTGAACCTGATGAACTGAAGCTGACCACACAGCGACAATTGCGGGTCTTACTTTTGTAATAATATTATATTTTAAGAAAAAGTTTTTGTTCGTTTGTTCTTTTTTTTTCTTCTGAAGTCTTCGTTGAAATTACTTGACATTAGTGGAAGAAGACAGAAACCTGGTGGAACTCTGTGCTGTTTTTTCACGTGAAATCTCATCTTTTGCCATCACTCTGTGTCTACACCTTTGCGTTAATGCGCTTATATGCCGGACAAATATTAAACAAATAAATGATTTTTTTTACATGCACTTGTGATGAACCTTAGAAATTACATTAAGAATGTTTGTTTTCTGTTGCTCCCAATTCCCATATTGCTGCTCCATGGTTAGGACCAAATGAGACTAATATTCCAATATTTTCACAGGTTCTAGATCCTCGAGAGCAAAGCCATTACATTGGACATCATGTTTGAAGATTGCAGAAGATGTTGCTCAAGGCTTATATCACATTCACCAAACATCGTCAGCATTGGTCCATGGAAACCTTAAATCAACAAACATCCTCCTCGGACAAGACTTCGAAGCTTGTTTAACTGATTACTGCCTCAGCGTCTTAACAGATTCCTCTTCTTCTTCTAATGATGATGATCCTGACTCTTCCTCTTACAAAGCCCCTGAGATCAGAAAATCATCTCGTAGACCAACTTCCAAATGCGACGTCTATTCGTTCGGTGTCTTGATCTTTGAGCTTTTGACCGGTAAGAACGCATCTAGGCATCCGTTTATGGCTCCTCATGATATGCTTGATTGGGTTAGAGCGATGAGAGAAGAAGAGGAAGGTGCAGAGGATAATAGGCTTGGGATGATGACTGAAACAGCTTGTCTTTGCCGTGTGACGTCCCCAGAGCAAAGACCGACGATGAAACAAGTGATCAAGATGATTCAGGAGATTAAGGAGAGTGTTTTGGCGGAAGAGAACGATCCTTTCCAGTGAAACGAATCTCGTAGGGCTTCCTCCCACCAGTTTTCCCAGTGGAGGGGGTTAATTTAGTCAAAAGGAGAGTATAGATGCGTAAAATGTAATTTTCTTAGGATGTGGGGTCGGATTTGTAATATCGTTGAACTTTGCAGAGCAAAAGTCAAACAAAGATGCTTTTTTTGTCTTTTCCGTAGATGACCTATGAAAGTTGGAAACCAAATGCGTTGGCAAAATATAAAAATTTAAAACTAAGCAGTGCAATGCAAATACGTGGTGGAGAATACAAAAAAAAAGTATACAATTGAGCCCATTGGTCTAAGAATAAAAGCCCATTTCTAAGTTGCAGCTAACTTACAAGGCCTAGTTTGATACATCCGGTCCATTGATACGGATATTTACACCAAAGATTTTTTTTTGTTATTTTAAACTTTCGAGTGTTATCATCGTTTTCTATCTATCTATCTAGTGGATTCGTATATTAGAACTGTGTTGACTTACTGTTACTCTGATATTCAGCCGCCTCGTGGATTCAGAAATATCTAGAAAGATTTATTTTTCCACGATCTAAGGCAGCTTAATAAATTACGTTTCTGTTTGTTTGTTTTTTTTTTTTTGTTAAGTACGTTTCTGTTTGCTACCTAAGCTGTTAAAGTGCTAAGCATTCTTTTAGCATTAGTGGTATTATGTTGCGAGATTTAATATTTTAGGATGCGAATTATTTATTGAAGTAAACGGTGAAGTATATGTTTATTTCAAGGGGGTATATAACAACAACGATATAAAACAACATGATATTTAAATAAATGGCAACCCATTTTAAAAAATAAAAATAAAACCTAAACAAAGTGGTCCATTTTCTATTAAAATGAATTGATTTTTCTATTTTTGCTTTTCCGTGGTAATTGGCGCCATGTTCACGTGCCAACTGGGTCACAGCTAAAAGTTTAATTGTTATATCACATTTTCCCTACGAACTTCTATCTATTGAAATTATTTGTTTTGTAAATGTGAATATTAGTAAAATTTAAACCAAAGTCGTGGGAACAATCCAAATACCCTACCCTACATATTTCTTATAACACATATTTCATTATTATTAGTCTATTTAAATAAATCTTTTGCGTGTAACGATTACCGAATGAGCGTCGAATTATTATGAAAGGAACATAAATTGTTACTTAACATCATTATATATTTCCTTGTCGGCACAATAATTTTTTTATATTATCGGAATAATCGTAATATATACATATACGCTTACGTTTATATATCGAGGACCACCGAACAAAGTTTGGAAAACATTAAAGAAAATGCCTTATAATGTGTCCATTTGTAAAATTGTGACTTACGGTATAAATAGTAGATGTGTTCACATCACAAGAATATTATTGAAATCGTGAAGAAAACGAGTCAAGAGAGCAGCAACATCATATAATATGGTTCAGCTTACTAATATTTAAGATTATAGTCTAATCATGTATAAGCTGTCGATAACCCATTAGAATAAAGATCATTATCCATATAAATTTGAATGAAGAAAATACAACTCGACACTCCTGAAAATAACATAAAACAATTATTGGAAGATCGCTTCAATCGGGGATTGACATATTGCTAATCGTAATCAATCTCCCACCTGCTGTATATAATATCCACAAATTATAGTTTACCAATTACTTTATGTAAGTTTTTATTTTAGATATTTGTGTAAGTTATTTACGATATATAAAGACAGCACTAAGAGCCAGTTATAACTCTTAATCTATTTTTTTGTCTCTTGTTTATGATCTTAATATCTTTGTTCTGGATTTACTTTTCATTATCTCGCACGTTACGTTTTCATTTCGTGGGAATTCACCATAGAATGTTATCATTGTTTTGGTGAAAACTTATAGATGCTCCGATTCTTTAAAATCGAATCAACTAATCTTCTTTGGAAGTTCGGATTTAGAAAAAAATAAGATTTAAAAAATAGCAAAACAAATCAAAGAAAAAAAACAAGTGATAATATCATTTTATTTATTTATATTATTTTAAAGTTGATTTAAAACGAACTAGGGGAGAAACTAAATCATTATATTAATAAAATTTTGGGAAAATACATTGTTGTGACAAAATTATTAGATAACATAAGAGCATATCGAAATCCACTTCATATTTTATTGCAAAATAGAGTGAATAATAGAGTAATGAAGCAAAAAAAAAGTAAATACTCCATATAAGAATAATAATTTTTTTTTTGTTCGTTACTCTGTTTTCTATTCTATTTTGAAGTAAAATACGGAGTGAATTTGAATATGTTCTACTCTATCACTAATAGGCTGACCATGGTTAGTGTTACTATGTTCTTATATTACTATTTTGTTGATCATATATTGGTTTGTTGCTGTAGTTATTATAGTATTGCTTGGAAACAAAATTATTAACTCGTAATGTTACTTTTCTATGTTTCCAAACACTTTGATTGCTTTGGTATGTTTGTATAATAACATTCTCAATGACCATTATTAGTTTAAGTGGGTGGAAATACACCAAATATATACCGAAAGTAACCCTGAGAATATCAAAAAGAGAAAACTGGGAAACATGACAAAACTGATAATAACGGGGGAATGAAAAGGACAAGAAGGACAATGCATAATACGTGTCGTAATTTGAGTACACAGAAAGTCAATTCCTAACGGTATCCAGTCACCGACCACCGACCTAACTTTCTTCTCCACTACCCCTATTCCGTATCTCGTAGGTATTTTATACACCGTGTGGCGTGTACTATATAACTCCACGTACCGTAACAATGTTCCAAAATGGTAATACATAGTACATACACAAATTTTGGCCGTAACAATGTTCGAAAGACTGCAAATTTTTTGCTAATCAATAAAAATGTAAACAAAAATACAAAAAACTTTAAATTAAAAAATAAGTTTTAGTAGATTATTTTTAAAAATCAATATTTTTACATTATTAAATTATATGATTATATCAATTTAAAATTTTAAATAAATTGTAATATTTTTATTATGAATAATTATGATGTAAATAATGTTATTTTATAATT
Organism: Raphanus sativus; assembly: GCF_000801105.2. Lineage (NCBI taxonomy): Eukaryota > Viridiplantae > Streptophyta > Magnoliopsida > Brassicales > Brassicaceae > Raphanus > Raphanus sativus. Next base: position 44,809,681 of record NC_079516.1, read on the forward strand.
TTTATACTATTATAAGATGTCAATCTATTATTAAAAATGTATTGAAAACAAGCTAAATATTTATAATAAAATTAGTATTTTTAATAAATTTAATTTTCACATTTAAAATAATTAGTTTAACTATTAGTGTTTGTTTTTAAAGCAAAAAAATAATATCATACAAAATATTTTAGTTAACATAATATGTATTTCGGTATTCTATATTTTAAAAAAAATCTACAGTTTAATTAATTTTTCACATCTTATTTATTTTCCCATGATTATGAGATAAAGCGATATTTACCAATCAAAGTTTTTATAGAAAAATTAGGAGAGCCCACTTAACCTTTTGTGAAATATTAATACATTTCTGTGCAAGAAATATTTATCTGTTTAGAATTATGTATTTTCCAAATAATTAATTGGTTTTAGTTAGCTTTTTATTGTATAGTGATGAAAGTACTTATGCTCATTGAAAGGCTCTTTTCAGAATAAAATTCAAAAATGTATATTATATATATAAAAAAGGAAGTCATGAATACAAAAAGAAAATGGTCTTCATATGACTCACCGATTTGATATTTTACACAGTGCTTTTAGCCTCGTATTTTCTTATTGCGTAATAATTGTTTTCATAAATAAATTACAGCATTGAGAAAGATTTCAGTTAATAATCAAGAAGGTTTTGGTCATGAAATATAACGTATCTCTATATTGCCTCTGTTGTCTATCTGGACAAGGAGTCCAGGTATCTTTCGTATAAATTTATAGAATCTGGTTAAATACTTTAATATACACAACATTATATAAATATGTTAGGTATATAAGTACCAGGGTATATTCGTGGATAACATATTTAAATAGTAAAAAAAAGAGGAGGTTTTGCGTGCTATTTACTATAATATATATATGGATAGTAGAATATTAATCAGAGAGAAAAGGAAGAAATAATATCAATTATAGTATTAATCTGCGCATGTCATCTCCACCACCTCTGCTTCCGCCCTATCCTCTTAAAAAAACTTTCTGTTCCATTAAAATACAATCAAAACAGAAGATACAGCTTTCATCATCGGCCCAATATTCATTTATTTTATAATACTAATATTTTAACTGATAATTGAGAAGAAAAAAAAATTGTTATAACTACAAAAACGAATCCACCACCCATGAGTCCATGACACCAAGTTTTATCTTTAAAATCCAACTAACCAAAATTCTCTTTCTCTCTACTTTTTCTCTCTTGTCGGTGAATTTGGATTTGTCTACTCTCTCCATCCCACCATCATAATACCACCTGCAACCCTTCCCTCTTCTCTTTATCTCTCTCCGACATATTAATTCTCTGTCATAGTCTCTCTCTCTCTCTCTGGCGAAACCCAGATCGAAAAAGTCGGTCAGTTCCTCTTAAAAAAAAGTCTGTTTCTTTGGAGGGATTCAAGATCCTCCATGGACGGAGTAGCTAACGTAGCAGTCTCCGGGACGACGACGACGACGAGGAAGAGAGAGAGACCTTACAAGGGTATAAGGATGAGGAAGTGGGGCAAATGGGTCGCGGAGATTCGCGAGCCTAACAAGCGCTCTAGGCTATGGCTCGGCTCTTACTCCACCCCCGAGGCCGCTGCTCGGGCCTACGACACCGCCGTTTTCTACCTCAGAGGACCCACGGCGAGGCTCAACTTCCCCGAGCTTCTCACCGGAGAGAAATTCACCGAGGAGGACATGTCGGCCGCCACGATTCGGAAGAAAGCGACGGAGGTCGGCGCTCAGGTCGACGCTTTGGGCTCGGCGGTGCTGGATAACCGCCACCGTATTTTTGGTCAGGATCGAGAGAGTTCTGATGATGATAACAAGAACTTTCATCGGAATTATCAAAACGAAGATGAAGATGAGAAGAGGTTGAAGAGTGGCGGGTGGTTATTGGAACGGGTTGACTTGAATAAACTACCCGACCCGGAGAGCTCCGATGAAGACTGGGAGACCAAATGATAATAATATTATTTAATATAATTGGAGCGGCCACGGTGGCCGCTCCTAACGCACGCCTCCGCCTACCTCTGCGAAAATCATTTAGCGCCGTTTATGTTTTTTTTTTTGCATTAATTATCTGAAATTTTAGGGTTTTAGTTGGTTTTTTTTTTTGCTTCTTTCTTGTCTTTTATTACGTGTTTTGGTGGTTTATCGAATTTTAGGCTATTGCTTAAAGAATGCAAAATGTATATTACAACTCATTATTACTTATTAATGAACCCCCCCGACCCCCACCCCCACCGGTTTCCTATTATTAATTTGTCACTTTACTGTTAATCAGTGTTTAGATAGGGATGATTACCCAAAATATCCCACTGCTTGAGAAATAACACCAGTCATTTTTAAATGTTTTCCCTAATTTGTTACTAAAATTCTGTTTAAGTGATTTAGAACATTTTCCATCCAGTGTTTCTTCCTTATTTGAGCTTCTGGCCTTTTTGGAATATTAGATCATGCTGACTCTACCTCCGTATACTTTTGGATTTTTTTTTTTTGTTATTTAGGCTTTAATTAAACTATAATTTTTTTTGATAATCTAGGGTTTAATCCCTGGAGGTTTGGGAGATCCATACGAATATCCTAGTAACCACGCACTGTAAAAATCCATAGAACGCCATGCTATACCCGACCACAAATTTTGCCGACGGTAGATATATAATTTCCGTGTAAAAAATGATTTAGAAAGGTTTTCTATACATTTTGACAGTCTATAATGCCTTATCAAATGCACTCTCTTCTTGATTTGAAGTTTAGGGGATTGTTATAAGAAAGATTAAATCGAAGGGATGGGATATAAAGTCGAATAATAATAACGGGACAAAGTATGACCTACATGCATATCATATAAAAGCAGCTTGACATAGTCTATCTCTATTAACTACGTCCACATTTTTTTGTTTTCTGTTAATTATAAAGTTATTAAATGCATATGTAATGCATGTATGGATAAGTTTTTTTGGGTCGTCTGGAACTCGGGGGTGTTTTTTGTTTTTGTCTTCTGCTCCATTTGTATTTGTTCTGTGGGTACCATTTAGATTTTATATGCTCTATCTTTTTCAAGTTCTATTATTACAAGTTCTATTATTATTGCTGCTTTTATTCTTAGATCTGTTTTCAATAAATTTACGTTATCTTATATATAGTTTATTTTTCCCTTTACCTACATTTCAGTAATATATTGATGTATGTGACAAGGACCAAGGAAAAGTATGTTATATCGTATTACAGATTGCATTTTGTTTTTTTTTTTTCATTTTCGTTTCAAAATCATTGAGATCATATTGGGAGTTTCTAGCGATGCCAATGCCTTTCCTCGGTGAAAATCAAAATAATAATATACCCCCGCATGATTATGTTAGTAATTGTATTGTTTATGTTTGTTGGTTGTTGTTATCCCTTTATATTATTTGATAAGCATTATAACTTATGGGTTATATAACACGTGTAATCACTATAATTATTTTTATTTTATTTTTTAGAAAATTAGTCGCGGTTCATTTACGTCTTATTAAATAATTATAAAATTAATTAGTAATATATAAAAATATTTTTTCATTATTTTCTTAAATAAAAATTATAAAATTAGATAATATGATTAAAATATATGGAAATTAATAATTGTTTGAATAGTAAAAGTTTACTAACAATTTTTATATCTTTTACTATTTTTAAAAATTTATACTTATTAAAATAAATTTAATAATCACATTAATTACATAATAATTTTTATTTTATCATATTTTATATTTTGAAATTTAAACACGAAGGAAATTCGAAGATCTAAATTTTGTGTTCGATTAAAAATTGTATTACAACAAAATACAAATAATCATAAAAATCATATGAGTATGAAATTTTATTTATTATATATTCATACTAAAAATATATACCTATTTTAATATCGTCTGAATTAAATATTATACCATTTAAAATATTTTAATACTTTAATTAGAAGAAAAGTATATCATATTTGAGTTTATAATATTAATTCGATTAATTAACAAAATATATTCTACATATCTTTTGTTATTATTCAAACACCAAGGAAATGTGAAGATACCAATTAAGAAAGAGTACAGATGGGTGTGTCCAAGACAAGAATAGTTAAAGTGGAGTTTTGATTTGATATTTGATGGGGCTTCCTTTTTTTCTGTTCGTAGAGTGTTTGTTTTTGTATCACAAAATTCTTTGAACCGGACCAAATATTGATTTTATGTTCAAATCAGTTTTCTTAACTCATAATAAGTGAGGATTTTGGTCTTTTTCGTTTAACTTTTATGCTACTAATTAAAATCCAATATTATAGTTGAACCCTAACCGCGAATTGATTAAGTTGTTTAACAATCACTGACCCAAGATCCCATCTTCGCCGAACTTCTTGCCTGATCACTGTTTCTCGTTGTATTTAATTCGATGGAGTTTTCTCAAAATTGTTAGCGATTTGAAACCACAATCATTTTTCTTTTAGTGTAATTGAAATTTGAAACCACAATTATATTAGCTGAGTTCAATTTTTGCATGAGGGACATGCCAGCCTCTGGTCCATATACGTATCCAAGTTTAAGATCTCTAAGTTGTATTTAAACGAATCAATATAGTATCGTCTGTTCTGACTAAGAAACAAATTATATTTATTTTGTCACGTTTGCTGAATAATTCCATTTTCCTATTTAGTAATGGAAAGAACTGCCTCAGTCCTGTAACAGCCATCGAACCAGATTTTTTATAACTTTGAAACCATATGAGATGACATGATAGGCAGCATCTCACATTGGTACTACACAAATACAGTAAAACTCTATAGGTTCATAATGTAAAGAGTTAGATAATTTATTAATTTATAAAGTTATTAATTTATAAAATTGTACTTTTAGATTTATATATTTTGAAGTATGTTTTATGTAAAAAATAAAAAATACTTGATTTTACGGTATAAATTTTGATTAAATTTTATGTAATTTTTATTCAACTATTTGGTATAAAATATGTATCGTAAATATAAATGAATTTTAGCTATAAATGACAAAATAACATCAACATATTTTTAAAAATTAAAGATACACTTCAATGTGTAAAAGTTAAACTATACCATACATGTTTAATATTTATATAAATTTTATATAAGTTAATTATTAACTTATTTTTATACTGGGATAATATATTTACATAAGATTCTTTAGAAAAATATTATCTTATCACTTTATCAAATTAAATTATATTTTACAACGATCTAATTCGAAACTGCTAAAATTTATTAGTTTATGGAGTTTCTACTATATATATTTCTAAATGTACAAATAAAAATTGTGAGGTCACAAGTAAATTACTTGGGATTTGGTTTGCTTTTTAGAGTAATAAAAATTAGATTTATGTTTAACTTTACCAAATGAGTACTATTCGATTAAAATGAGTTATTTTCAAATTATTTGTATCACTCTATTGTTTATCAATTGAGAATTGTTGTAAAATTACATGTAGATATTTTCAAATATTTAAAAACTGTTTGCTATATATCATTCTACTAGAAGTGAACATATTGTTTTTACTCTACTACAAGAGAAAATATAAATAAAATATTTGTGAGTATTATAAAAAGAACAAAAATATGAATCTTTTAATATAAAATATTATTTACTTTTTACAATAACAAACATATGTTTTCTGAGTTTAAACTTTCAAAAATTTATTTTCTTTTCACAGTTTAATTTTTATTTTTAGTCATAATTAGAATAATAAACTTCACCAAAGTTTTATTTATTTTTAGTAAAGAACAAAAAATAGTAACAAGTAATTTCAGGCCCGTTAGTTCGTCTTTTTGATATTTCTTACTTGTTTTTATATTTGGAAGTATAAAATTATATTATTTAATATCTGATTTAAGATATAAATATTTAGAAAATCAAGATGAATACAAAATAAACTAGACAAGTACCGAATATTTGTGTCAAACCCTAACGAAATCCTGAATATCACAAACTACGTCAAAGCTATTGGCGTATGGCCTTCTCATTTCTTTTATTTAAAGTCTGAATACAGTACGTTTCTAGCAATCGACTTACGGTTGCGTTATACACGTTTCTAACCACTTGATCCTTTTTTTTTTCTTCTGCATGTATCTTTCTTTCAATATTGGGCTCTTACTAGGCCTAGGAAAATACTGATCAAAGATAATACCTTTGCAATCTATGCCAACGCATACAATTTTGGTTTAAGTTCATTAAGCTTGACATTAGGTCTCAGCTTGTTTGGAGAGCCCAATCCCGCCCACGAGAACTTCGAGCTGTATTGTTCGGACTTCGGACATATGTACGTTATGGCTTTGTGTAATTGTCCCGACTTTTGGATATACTAGAATCAGCCCGCCCTACGGGCGGAAAATTAGGAAAAAAACTACTCCATATGAATTTACATTAATTTTATGAAACATTTTTAAAAATTTTGTATGATATTAGGATTAAACATACCCTACTGGCAGATAAGCAAATGAAAAATAATTAAAATATAATATATGTAGAATATAAACATTTTATTAAAATTTTTTCAAATACACCATATCATTAAAACTATTTTAGATTATTAAACAAATATTATTGTTAGTTTTTATAGTATAAATGGTTGTTCTTTATTTTTATTTTATTACCTTTTGAATACTAACTTTGTACATTAGTTTTATTATATATATATAATTAGTTTATTATATTCTTAAAAATTAACCATATTTTTTATTACTAAATTTTTATTAAATATTGTTCTTTTATTTTCATAATATTATATTTTCAATAGATATATTGCGTACTATATTTTCGGATCAAGTAACACTGATTCAATGAATATTTTGAACAGGATTTTGTAAAGGTATATTGTTATGAAATTAATTATCTATTATAATCTATTACTATAAGATAAATTTATAAAAGTATATTCCACCAATATTTACCTTTAAATCATAATATGCAGATTTTGATGCTACTAAAGATAATGAATCTTTACGTTTATGGAATTTAACCAATATATATTTTAGTTAATTCCATAAAGAACTTTGTTAAGCATATAAACCTTCGACCAACGGTAGCTGGATATGGAGAAGAGTTTAGGATACAAATCATTGTGTCCACACCTATTGGAAGTAGTGTCGAATTTTTTTTTTTAAAGTTGTTGTGGGTGCATTTTTGATTCGATATATGAATTCAATGGTATGTAATTTGCTGTAAACTTACTCTGTGCAGTGAACATATCAATTGATGTACCAAGTGTTATTAACTGAAACGATTAACTGATAATTTTCTAATGATTCAGAGAAGAAGATTCAAGTAGAATCGCAGTCTAGAAAGAATATTATATACAAAAACACATAGACCAAATCCTTGTGTGCACTCGTATGCTTTTTCTACATGTGGGCTTATATATTAAGTAGATATGATTACACCCTACTTGCTGTTAAGACTCTTTTTATATTTAGACAAAGTAGGTTGTTGATGGTTCCAGTTTGGGAGAAGGCCACACATCAAATGTAGCTTCTAGTTCATCAAAGTACTGCAGATCTCTGTTTTGTATTTATCCTCTTTTGTGTCCTCTATCTCAGTAGCCGTACAACTGCAGCAGATACACATCTATTTCTTTCTTCAAATGATCATGTCTTGTCATGTTTAACGTGCTAAGGATGATGCAATCGACATCTCCGCTCTTGAGACAGCCTTCATACTTTGAACAGTAAGAAGATTAGATGACACAGGGAAAGAAATATCTACCTGAGACTTCTTCATGTACTATAGAGTAAGAATTGAGATCTGAGTGTCTTCTGTTTTGACTGATCCTAAACCACAAATATAAGAAATATTAATACAATGCATAAAGAAGAATCTGTTGCAAAAGTAATATCAGGAAAAATGGAATTGCAAGTGCCTCACTTTAAATGAAAGAGACATGTCTAGCTTCTGCATCAGTTTCCTCGTCGGAAAACACGTGTTCCCGAGGTGGCATTCAAGAACAAACGTCCTGCAAAAAATTATTCCATGTGTGTTTTAAGAATATTAAGCTCCTCCCACGTAACTAAATTTTAAAAGTAGTATATGTGATAAGTATGCATGTGTTTTTAATTCAAGACAAAAATATACCTCCTACAATCTTTGTGTTTATGCTACTTGCAACAACAACCCCTAGATATCCCGGAATCCTTCAAGTTTATTGTGAAAAGAGTCAGCCTGTGAATCAAACAGACTCAAAGTGACAGAGATATGTCTGTGAAGAGGAAGACAGATCATAAATGGTCAGATATATATTCAAAAGGTTTTGAATAGATTCAAATATATAAGAGAGTTACCTGTCTATCTTGATAGTCGCCGTAACTCGCTCTTTTACTTGAGGAATGTCACTCAGTGTACTTCTCACAACAGTGAGCTCACCAATAACGGCTGCGAGATTGAGAACATCTTAATTTATTATCTGTTTCAATGATAAGTCTGTCGTAAGTGACACTTCTTGTGGTTATGTCTTTACCTTGTTGAGTCTCTCATCGAACTTGACTGCTTGCACTACTCCAGCATCGTATAGCTTAGGGTACGGACCAACTGCATCAAACCAAAGACTTAGAATCTCCAATTTTGATCATATCTCGAGTAAGGAGTCTAACTTACCTACCTGGACGAAGGAGATGAAAAGAAGCTGCAGCTCCTCTGCTCCAAGATTGCAGAGCGATGAAACATCGTGATCATCGAACCTGAAACGTTCTCCAGAAATGGGAGAATCTGGTTCGTTTAGCACATCTAGATTGGTTGAATCACTTAACCGGATTTTCAGAAGAGACTCCGAAAGCCTGAAGTTATGGTTGCACCGGTGAACCAGCCTGGAGACTGTAAAAAATGTGAAAAAGATCTTTATAAAACAACATTGTGAAAAAAAATAGGTTCAGTAATGATCACCAAGAAGAACAGATGAGTTAGCCATGATTGGGAATTTTCTTTGTTTTGGAGAATCACAAAATGTGAGGATGATGTTAAGGGTAGAAGACTTATCCTTTTATAGGTAAAAGAAAACCGCCCTGGTGTTAGATGAGTACCATTGAATGAGAAGTTGTCCTTGATTCACGTCGGTGGAGTTAAGACGAAGACAAATCGTAACGTCTAGGGTTAAATACGAAACAACGGCTGCTTGATACGAAAGGTTCCCGAGGACGATTCAGCTGGCTTGATTTGATCACCGGCTGGCTTGATTTGATCTCCATTGTTGCATCGTGTAGATAGAAGAAGACCACTAACCCTATTTTGAGAAGACAACGGGTTAGAGCCTAAAGCTTAAGCCCATACACAAAGCCCAAATCAATTGTATTATAACTTAAATGAAACGGAGCGTTTCGTGATGGATCTGACGTGTCACGCTGTCAACGCTCGACTTTCCACGCTGGATCCTATGTGGCGGAACGTGAGGGATGGAAACATTCTTTTATATATATAGATATCAACAAGTTTATTTTTTCCTTTTTGTCTATTTATTTTTTTGTTTTCTGATAAATCTTATCGGCTTATCTAACCGGCCCCGAAAAAAACGCATTTAATGTTACAGATAAACTAGTTTAAAAACATACTACATTATCTGATCCGAGTTTAAAATATCTTCTGATTAATGCTAGGGTAAATCGATCATCTGTTTCGGTCTACCATATAAATCTTTGGACCAAAACCTAAGTTCACACTAGTCAGGTAGTGATAATTTAGTTTCCAAAGAAAATCAAATCTATGACTGATGTGGATACACACCAAACCTTTAAACTGTTGTGGGTAAAAAAATTATAGTGAGTGATCCACATCCAGAAAAAACCATATTAACACCGTAAATATCCATGGACCATCTACTACATGATTTGTTTGGAGAGGTTTTAATACCACCTTACTGACAAAGAATCAAACTCACGACATCCGGCAGTCGTGTGTGAAAATCTCATTAAAACCATGCACTAGGTCATCAATGATATCTCAAACTGTTGCGGGTAAATTTTTTATAGTGATTGATTTTATTTCGAAAGGTCTGCATCCAAAAAAATTCTATTAACGTCATAGAAATCCATGGACTATTTGCAACAAAAAATCTTTTAGAGATGTTTCAGTACCACTCCGTTGATAAATAATCGAACTCACGATACAGTTGTGTGTGAGAATCTCATAGAAATTACTGGACATTAGTTGTGATGTCCCGCAGAACTGTTTATTTTTATAATTAGTCGATTCTTGTGCGGTGCCTTTATACCAATTTGGTATGTACTACCTGGACATTGGTTTGGGTGCATTGGTCGAAAAAACCAAGAAACTATTTATTTATAGGAAGTCTCTCCAATAAGAATATAAAAGGTCTTGGCTTTAACGCACCCATCAATTTCTCGAATTCCATTTCGAGGCAAGGTTTTCACCACCACTGGCTCCCCTATTCCTAGCTTTCTATTGAGTACTAGTGCACTACTGTATATTACAATTGTCCAAAGTCATTTTACTAGTTCAAAGCGATTAAGAAGATATTTTTTATAATGAGTTGAAATTATTTGAAAAAGAAATAAATTTCTCCAAAACTGTATGCATATAGAAACACACCAATATAAGAACATTTCCAAAAAGAAAACCTTTGTATTCGTAGTTTGCAAAACTTCGGATTTTATGCTTTTAGAACTTCAGATTTAAAGTTTTTGTATTTGAAGGTGTTTTTTTTCAAAAAACAAAACTTTAAATTTAATTTCAAAAATATCTATAATTTTATATTATGATCTTTATATTTGTCTTAATTAATTTAAATCCATAAATTTTTATAAATAACTAGTACAATATATAAATGTTACAATACTATTAATTAATACAATGTTAAAATATAAAATTTTACATAGAAATATACAAACAAATAATAAACCACAAGCAAAATAAACATCATTCTATAAAAATATTTCCGTAAAACTCTTATATATGATCAACTAGTGCATTTCTAAGTAAAAATAAAACAACAAAATAATTATCAAACGAACAAATCCTTGATTTTTTCAAAGAAAATGCAACAAATAGAAGATAAATTTAAGAGATGATTGAATTATGAATGAAGGATGAAACAAAAAGTATGTTGTTAAAGAAGTAAAAGAGGAAAATAAAATATTGCTAAAAGACTTAACTTCTATCGATAATATTAATATTCGTGAATATATTCAATTTGAACAAGAAATAATCGTACAAGAAAGACAAACATCAAGAACAACAACAACCATTTTCAGTTGCACAACTAATATCTAATTATTAATGTAGTTGTAGTATTTAAATTTGTGTGATAATATGTATAGTGAAACCTCTATAAATTAATAATGTTGGGACTACACCAAAACTATATTTTTTTATTAATTTATAGAGATTATTAATTTATCGAGATACTAATTGAACTAAAAATTCAATTTAGGCTATAAAATTATATTAATTTATAGAGATATTAATTTATAGATTATTAATTTATAGAGGTTATACTGTATTTGTGTACTTTTAAAAAAAATTGTTAAGTTTGTTTTGTAATATTGTTATTGTCTAAATTTAGTTTTAAAATATTTTAAATCTTTTTTAAATTTTTTTATCTTATTTTATGTGTAAAACTTAAATTCACAAAAACAAATTTTACATATTCATGAGATATAAAAAGTTAAAAGATTAAAACGATGAACAACAAAATATTTAAAAGCTATAAATATAATGAATAATTGTAAAAACCAAAATGTAAATAAATATATAAAACTTTAAATTTGAAATTTGTATAAAATTTCTTCAAAGTTTCAATTTTTTAAAAAAGATTTAAAAACCAAAAAATTATATATTTTTTTTTTGGAGATGCTCAGTGTGATACATCAACGAATGATGATTATTCAGACAGTAGAACTGTAGAAGACATCAGACGATGTTAGTACTTTTAAAATTAAAAACAGAGAAAACAATTATTCACGTGAGTCACGTTGCCTGGAGATCTCAGCTTCCGTGATACTGATGAAAAGCAGAGCCCACAAATTTCAACTGTCTAGATTCACCGAGGTACGAGGATGATTTTATCGACACCGTCCGATGTTTCCAAGCTATCATCGTAATAAATAAATATAATTTCTAATTTGAGATGATTGTGCCGACACATTTTGGTGCTGGTACTGTATCGCTAAATAAGATTTGTACGAGTTATATGAGTCTTATATCTATATTAGTGAAAGGTTTTGATTCAAACCACGTTTTTCATGTAACAGAATCTATAACAAATCTCTAAATCTAGATTTAACTTGACTAAAGAAAATATTTAACTATTGTTGTGTACAGAGTGAGAAACTTGCCTAATTGATGATAGGATTGAGGACAAGCACTTACCTAACTAAAACACTGTTACTAATATTGCTTAAAACATGTGTTAATTGTGTTAAAGTTTTCCCCTTCTTTTTCTATAATCAGTACATGTTTTTTTTTTTGTAACTGGCTTCTATAATCAGTACATGTTGCAACGATATAGCCGCGATCTAAGCCATCTAACTTAGTTACAAAGAAAAAGCCATCTAACTAAACTTTAAAGAGAGCCACCGACTGAAAGCTTAGCCCATCCCTCAGACTCAACTTTAACTTAACACACAAATGAATTTACCTTAGAAAAAAAGTTTGAACTCAAGAAAGTAGATTTACACCATTTTGATGTGCCATATAATCTTTATATAATAATATTGGGATCGGATTTTGATTATATGCGAGGAGGCAAAACTCAAAATTCTCGAATAATCTATTTGCAAAACAAATTTAGAGCGAGATTCATATTTAAAACTGAAGGCCCTTTCTCAAAAAGAGATTCATATTTTAGGTTTAGGGAAAACTTGTGCATTGGAACATACATGTAGTCTAGATTGATTTCCATGATATTTAGTATTCGATATATAGGTAAATAACGAATCATATTTGGTAATATACATCTTCTTGGGTCGTCTTTAAATTGGTTGGAATCCATAGAAAAGCTATCCACAATCAAAAAGAAAGAAAGCTACTATGCGATATGATGATGTGTTATTGCAACAAACAAAGGTGGGGCTAGATTTACATTATTGAATTTAACAGACAGATATTGATAAAACATATAGAGAGAGAGGGAGTTATCTAATTACTACTTAGGGAAAGAAACAGAGAGCATCAAAGCATCGTCACAGTTCCATTAGGGGAAGGTTTGGCTTTTCCTCTCCCCGCCCCACTTGTATTATTCCTCTTTCACGCTTTGGCTCTCCTTTTACCCACACCTATATTTTTTTGATCAAATTACCCATACCTATTTTTCTTTTTGCTTTGCTACCTTACTAAATACGTATTTAGAAATATGCGCTTTTTCTTTCAATCAAACCCTTATATCATCCATAAAAATCTCAATTTATACATTTTTCTTCTCATTTTTGGCCGGTGGACACTTCTTTTCTTCTGTTCAACTTGGAGTTGCCTTCAAATGAAACAGTAGTAGGATTTCGAAACAAAAAGAAAGAAATAGTTTTAAATGATAAAATATGCAGATATCCTATGTTGCTAGTTATCTAATCAAATTGAAAATAGTGTTTGGATGATTAAATAGTTTAATATCCGATAATTTGTGATGAAAACAATGAACTGTTTCCCACTCTTGGATGGGGGCATTTTCGGTAAACCTTTCTTTTATATTTTCCATATTCACATTATTTCCGTTTCCTTTCTCGTACCAACCTCTTTCACGGATTTGCTCACCTTTGTTTTCGTTGTCTTTCCTTTTTGTTATGTTTTCTCGCAAATATGATGGCATTTTGTAAACATACTTCGAAGAATATGATAGGAAATCACATGAACAATATCCTCTTGCCACACAATATTTTAGCCAATTTTTCTCATCCGTAGATGTCAAACAGTAGTGGTTTCTTTATTGTTTGCTGTGCCAATATTAATGTTAGTAGAAGAAGGAAATTAAAAAAAAAACCATAGTCACATACAAAAAGAGGGAAAATAATAAGTTTTGAGTAGTTGGAGTAGGAGAAGCTAAATAGTACAAGAAATTAAATAAGATACTCCCATCTACATCATCCTGCTTTTTCATCCATGATAGTTTTCAGTAAAACTGTGAACTTGTGAATTTAATTACCCTTTATATATAAAGATACTTGTGGTGTTTATACACAGGAGACCAGAAACTAGGAAACAGTCTACTGCTTTGTATTGGGAAATAATCAAATCTCAAAATTTTCTCAAAATCTCAAAATTTGTATACTCTCTTCGTTGATCAAAATTTCTGCACCTCCCTAATAATGAATGGAGTTTAGCACATCTATATATTTCTTTTTTGGTCAAACTAGCACATCTATATCCCTACTAAAGAATAATGTGATTTTCATTCATATGGATCCTTATTTATATATAACTACTTATTCGATCCCCTCTTATTGCTTTTGATGGTTATCTTCTCATTAGAGTCTTCTCTCTTATTGCTCTCAAATTTCTTTGCTTTTGTTTCCTCTTTATTACAAGAGAGATATGTGGAACCTTAACGACTCACCCGATCACCACGAAGAATCCGACGGTAGATGGAATCGGGCTGGAGATGTACCAATCTCTATGAGCTCATCGGACATGTGGCTGTTGTCTGCTCCTCCGGTGACCCGGAATTTTTTTCCCAGTCAAATCATGGAACAAGAAGTTCCAGGATTAATATCTGGTTCCGGTTTCAATAGAAACCAATGTCTTGTTCGGTCGGATCCTAGTGGGTCTGCTCGTCCGGAAAACCTAGAGCTGGAGATAACACCGCCTGTAAAAAAGAGCCGACGTGGTCCTCGCTCACGGAGCTCTCAGTATAGGGGAGTTACTTTTTACCGACGAACCGGAAGATGGGAGTCACATATATGGTAACTTAATTTTCTTAACCCTACTATTATTACATAGATGGTGAATCCATCAAATAAATGTTTCGTTTCATTTCATTTGAGCCAATACCTTATTATTGTTATCAGTATCAGTATTTTAAAAATGTTGTGGAATATTATGCAGGGACTGTGGGAAGCAAGTGTACTTAGGTATGATCATGTATTGTTGTTCAAACACAAATCAAATATCCTATATTTTTGTGTCTGTCCATTTTTATGCGATTTCTTCGACCAAATAAAGGTTTTATTATCGCCTTATATTACTTTTTGTTACATATTCAGGTGGATTTGACACCGCACATGCCGCTGCTCGGTATATTTTACTCATCCAAATATGGTCAATTAGAACGAATCAAATATTCGTTATTTATAATTTGCTGATATACAATTAATTTGGGTGGGTAACTGTTTGGGACAGTGCCTATGATAGAGCCGCAGTTAAGTTTAGAGGCGTAGATGCAGATATCAATTTCAATATTGAAGACTACGTGGAAGATGTGAAACAGGTAAAGTATTTATTATTCGTAGGTTCAAGCAATTGAATTAGTTTATTACTTGAACATAAAACAAATCAATATTGGTTGCAGATGAGCAGTCTGACAAAGGAAGAGTTCATGCATGTCATTAGAAGGCAAAGCACTGGGTTTCCAAGAGGCAGTTCAAAATATAGAGGAGTCACTTTGCATAAATGTGGAAGATGGGAGGCTCGATTGGGTCAATTTCTCAACAAAAAGTATAATTACACAAAACAAATTTATGGTCAATTTTAATTTTGAAATGTTTTGTTTTTCTTATGAATATTTAAAATTTGGTACTGTGTTGTTTGATTTTTATCTATTTATTTCAGGTACGTTTATTTGGGTCTCTTTGATACCGAGATGGAAGCTGCAAGGTACTTTTTATTATTGTTCTATGTCTCATCATCACGTTTCAAAACAATAGTATTTATGTTCGGTAAAGAAAACAATAGTATGTGTTTTCTGAATTATAGGGCATACGATAAAGCAGCAATAAAGTCTAATGGAAAAGATGCAGTTACCAATTTTGACCCTAAAGTATACGAGGAAGAGCATAATAGCCAAGGTAACTTGATTTTACGTTTTCCGCCTATAAAAACTACATATACAAAAATTTACTCCAGTCACCAAATTTTACTCACGGTAATAATCAGCAGAGAAGCAGTGGAATGATCATAGCCTTGATCTATGTCTAGGGGAATCAAACTCGGAAGAGTTTGGAACCAAATCCGAGGTAAGTTAGGTTGTTCATGTTTATATAAATTAACTTGCACTGGTTTTATCAGAAAATAAGATAAATAGTGATTATGGTTTAAACTGTTACTACATTTTAAAGATTGGGAGCATGAGAAATGGATTTAGAGACGAGGAGAGACTGTTAGGAAGCCATCTCTCGCTAGCGATGACGACAACCGCGACTGTCGGATCGGATAAGCAGTTGGACGGTGGAGGAAAGCGAGTGGGAATGGCGGCATCATCAGGATTCTCTCCTCGCTTTCCTCCTTGGAACCACCACACTCCTCGCACCTTCCACTTCTTTCGTCCCTGATTCACCATCGTCGCATTCATCATATGAGCTACTTGTGAGTATATGCCTTGGAGAAACTGGTTATTCCAGGAACTGTTTTTGGACTATGTGGTGTGTATTTCCATATATGTTCCCGAGTCTATTTAAGACATTTCTTTCTGTAATTTAATCGTACAACAAATGTCAAATGTTATTGGCTACATGAACCCCCTGTACATGTTGGAACTCGTTTTTGACGAAATGGTTTTAGACCATTTTCGGTAAGTTTTCCGGACGAAGACGTTCGTCGGAATAACCAAATGTTTAACACTATGAAGTAGTGTACTCGTATGTCAAAATCAGAGTTGGTTTTGAATGAGAAATGGAGGTCCAAAGTGAATGATATAAAAAGCTTGTAAAGTTTATATTTGGCTAAGTATAAAACTAAGCAAATGTATCACTTTGAATATTTGGGTTTGAATTAGATTTAAATTTGTTAATCGGACATCATGTCAATTAACTTATTTTTATAGATCTTATTCATAATAATAACCCACTACAAAGAATATTGTTCAGTTTGATTTAGTCAAAAAGGAATAATAAATGTCTTTGTAAAGTGACGTTAATTTGGTCATGGAGAAGTTACACTCCTTAATGCCAATTAATTTGTCAAGTAAATGCTCCATCAATACACAATATGCGTTTGCACTTTGTGAGTGTATAAATAAGTTGTGTGTGTGTTATCATTTTTTGCAGAGAGAAAAACAGATATATGATTAGAGTAAAAATCATTCTCCCATTATGAAATAGTTATGTTAGTATTTTTATTTTGTGTCTGAGAGTACAACACAAAACCAGTTTCGCCAGGACTGATAGAACCGTATTTTATTAACTACGGATTACTGAATATTGTAAACAATAAAAATGATAATAATATACCAAAGAGTAAGAAAATGATGATACAACTGCAGAGGCGAGATATTATCTCTTTCCTTAACTCAAATACGTCCTGTAGTGCGACGGTTCGATAACGTAATGAGTCCCAGGATACAACTGCAAACAATCTTCTGAATTGGCGTCACTCTATCAGAAGCCTGACGAAACTGGTTTTGTGTTGTACTCTCAGACACAAAATAAAAATACTAACATAACTATTTCATAATGGGAGAATGATTTTTACTCTAATCATATATATGTTTTTCTCTCTGCAAAAAATGAGAACACACACAACTTATTTATACACTCACAAAGTGCAAACGCATATTGTGTATTGATGGAGCATTTACTTGACAAATTAATTGGCATTAAGGAGTGTAACTTCTCCATGACCAAATTAACGTCACTTTACAAAGACATTTATTATTCCTTTTTGACTAAATCAAACTGAACAATATTCTTTGTAGTGGGTTATTATTATGAATAAGATCTATAAAAATAAGTTAATTGACATGATGTCCGATTAACAAATTTAAATCTAATTCAAACCCAAATATTCAAAGTGATACATTTGCTTAGTTTTATACTTAGCCAAATATAAACTTTACAAGCTTTTATATCATTCACTTTGGACCTCCATTTCTCATTCAAAACCAACTCTGATTTTGACATACGAGTACACTACTTCATAGTGTTAAACATTTGGTTATTCCGACGAACGTCTTCGTCCGGAAAACTTACCGAAAATGGTCTAAAACCATTTCGTCAAAAACGAGTTCCAACAATCCCCCACATGAATAGAAATGTTTCTAAACACTAGACGACTCGACAGACTTGACTTCCTAGACAAGACTCGACAAGACTCAACAAGACTCAACTAAGGACTTTTGAGAGTACAAACGAGAAATTCACTGCATGATGAGTTGGTAGCAATTTTTCAGCCTTGAACCAGTCATTGTTAATAGCTATCGGATTTACTCGGCCAGGAGGTGGCCATGATGTCTTGAACCTCCCGGGCTTTGGTGTAAACCTAGACAATAGCCAAAACACAGCTTCATTCTCTCACAAAACTAATTTCTCTATTGTGTTCATTTTGGCCGTGAACATTCCTGGTAATCATGAGTGAACTTTAGAGAATATAGCCATTTTATTCTCCTAGAAACGGCCCCATTTCACACTCACAAGGTGATTTGCCATTAGTTTTGTTTAGAGGAGTATCATGTACTACTCCATTCATATCTCAAAACAATTGGCACAAATCATTAAAAGCAAATGCTTATCCTCTATTCCTTACATGTAGCACTGTTTAATCATCCTAGGAACTGGGTATAGATCGAAGTCTTACAGTGCTTTGGGCAGATTTAGTTTGACTTAGTTGTCTCCTTGAACCTATTTCTTGGGATCTCCAATCTGATAAGTAGAGTTACCGCCAAACTTCATCTTAGTTCATAGGCTAAACCCATTCCTCTTGATGATATTACAATTTGATCTCATGACACACCTTTAATAACAGGATCCTAGGTTGTCATCACATTGAACATAATCAATTGAGATTAGTCGAGATCAATTTTCTAATGATTTTTGTCATCTTTTTTTTTCCTCAAGATACAATTAACCATTATACACAAAACTCAGTGTATAACACTAGTTTTTTTTTGTTTTTTTTTTAAATCATAGTTTGATAACTATCACTAAGTTCATTTGGTCTCTTGCCAATGACTTTATATGGTAAGCAAAGCTTCCCCCACATTTCTTGAGATAGCTCAAAACATGCATATTTATTTACACTAGGTGATAATCCGCGCCATGCGCGGAATGAATAGATTTTAAGAGATGATCAAATTGAATCAAATAGACATTATACATGTAAAATCATAAAAACAAATTACACTGTATGTGAATTTTATTTTTAAACTTGTGTATTCGTTTTGAAAGTTTACTTGGAACATATATCGTGGAAGTGAATCAAATAAGAGTAAGTGGATATTAATAAAAGATAAATTATGATTTAAAATAAAATAAAACATAGATATATAATATATAATTGTTATCATTAAAAATCGTAAATAAAAGATGAAACGAAACATATGAAATAGACAAATAAAACCATGCAGAAACAAAATATAACAAAACATAATTTGATTAAAAATTGCTAAAAAGCTATTGTCAATAGTGCCGTAAGAGAGTGTAAAAGAAAAGTTAAACAAAAGCTTAGAACACCCATGTTTCAGTAAATGATCAAATTGTGAAACTAAATCTTTCTTAATAATTACATGTATTTTATCTCCATAAAAAAAATAAAAAAAAAACTATAGCATTAGCTGAAACACATAATAGTAGTTGAGAAAAAAAATATAAAGACTAACAACAACTAATTTTTGCATCTACGAAATCTATTTCAATGGTCTCTCCACCAGCAGCCGAGTATAACTTTCAAAATTTAATGATTTTCACTTTAATCTACAACATTGATTTCTTTGACTTCAAGTGAGAGATGAAATTCATAGCATTTTATTTTTCTAGTCTTAATCCTTGTAGGTTGTGAAACTGTAGAGTAAAGTTCACTTAATTTATATATAGTATACCCTACAGTTAGGGTTAGTTCCACTTAATTTCAAAACAAAACGAAAATTCTCCCTTAAATTTAATACTAACAATCCCTAACTTTTATTAAAAAATTTAAAAAATTTGGAAAGTCTTACAATTAAGGAAGAAACAAATAGAAAATAATATTGACTATGAGATTTGACAATATTAAAGAAGCGATAAATTTTTATTGAATCATAATTTGGTCTATCAACATTTATGTTGATTGTTTAGTCAAAAAAAATTGGTGCTTGAGTTAAGGGATTTCAAGAGATCTCGTCAAATATATCTTCTAATTTAGATTCTCAATAAATTAAAAAAACTTACAAAAAATTTAGTAATGTATATTGTAGCTTTTTTTTTTAATATATATAAAGAAGTGGATCAATATACGGTATTTAACGTCATATATACTATAAGTTATTAATCAGATAAAAGTCATATATAATTTAATGAAATATAATATATAATGTTATTACGTATGATTTTTTCTATTTGACTTTTGTCATAGACAAAACCAAAAGTATTAATCGATTGTTTACAAAAAAAACATAACATTGAACAATATATTATGGTCATCGCCAATGAGACTTATGCAAGTTAATTTGGTCAATCCAAATTCTCAGACCATTAAACGAAATGAATTATTATGGAAACAACTTAACTTTGTGACTTTGTTATATATGGAAAACAATATCATAACATAAATGATTGATTGAAAAATTAATCATCTATTATTATGTTTATAATCATCTATTATTATGTTTAATGATTGTAGCAATTTATCATGTGTTATAACACAATTTGGACAGATTTGACAACGGCAAAACAATGTAATTTTCCTAGTAATGAAAGGGTTTTTAAAAGAAGTGGGTAAGAGTGAATGTGAGAATGCCACCTAGGAAATGGCATTGTGTAAATAACACATCAACTTGAGGTTATTTTCTTTTAGTGCTCCTAAAATAATATATAGGGGATTTAACATCTCTTAAGAGTTTACAACTCCTTTAGATTTAAATGAATAAAAAAAAATAATTTCGAAAAATTATTACAATTTTCTTTAAAATGTATTTCATTCTCAGGAAATCACATTTTAGATAAAACTATTTTCATAGTTCTCTCAAGTTGATGTATAAATCCAACTTTTTATATGTTTTTTTTTTAAAACATATTTTTGCCTTTTGGCAAATATACATATCATTTCATGATCTTTTTGTACCATCAAAACCACAATTTTCTATGATTATTTTTAACCATATTGACTTTAGAAACTACAATACCCATGTCAGTTTCAGTCATATTGGTCTGAAAATTCTCATTGGTTTTACATGGTCAACCTTTTTAAAAAATGCATTTAAGCATTGACGAAATACAAATGTTTTGATCAATATCAATAAACATTTTATTTCTTATGGCAAATAATTTATATGTGGCAGACCTCTCCTAAATTTAGTTTAGGGCGTCAACTCACAAAAATCCATTTCCATTCATATAATGATCCCTTAAGAATCAAAATGTTGTTTATGACTATGGTTTCACCATATTTTTGAAACTTTTAATCATTTTTTCTTTTCTCATGATCAAACACTTAATAATCAAATTAAGCTGTTCCAGAAAGTCTGAAATCACAAAATCAAAACGTTAATCACATTCTTGATAATTAAAGCAAATAATTATCTTAACCAAGTCAAAGCATTAACATGCATTGTGACTAAAAACGTTTTATTCTAGTCACATTTTTGACTAATATTAAAAAAATGATTGTAATCACTCGGTCCATCAATTAATGATTTTAATCTCTATAGAAATCATCAACAAAATAATCTGATGGAATGAACAGATTCTTTATCACCATGAAATCTCCAATTCATGTTTTCATGACAAAACACTTCACAAAATAATCAGTTTTGTTAGTATAATAATACAAACAAAAATTTACTAGAAAGATTATTTTGAAATAATCCTATAGATCTGATTCCGGCCTCTTTTCCCAAAGATCAATCAACCTGTTCTTACAAAAAAAATACTTTTTACAATAATCAGTCCGGTTAGTGCAAAGCAATAAACGGTTATTTTGAGTTAAGACTGATAGAACCGTATTTTATTAACTACGGATTACTGAATATTGTAAACAATAAAAATGATAATAATATACCAAAGAGTAAGAAAATGATGATACAACTGCAGAGGCGAGATATTATCTCTTTCCTTAACTCAAATACGTCCCGTAGTGCGACGGTTCGATAACGTAATGAGTCCCAGGATACAACTGCAAACAATCTTCTGAATTTGCGTCACTCTATCAGAAGCCTGACGAAACTGGTTTTGTGTTGTACTCTCAGACACAAAATAAAAATACTAACATAACTATTTCATAATGGGAGAATGATTTTTACTCTAATCATATATCTGTTTTTCTCTCTGCAAAAAATGAGAACACACACAACTTATTTATACACTCACAAAGTGCAAACGCATATTGTGTATATTGTGTATTGATGGAGCATTTACTTGACAAATTAATTGGCATTAAGGAGTGTAACTTCTCCATGACCAAATTAACGTCACTTTACAAAGACATTTATTATTCCTTTTTGACTAAATCAAACTGAACAATATTCTTTGTAGTGGGTTATTATTATGAATAAGATCTATAAAAATAAGTTAATTGACATGATGTCCGATTAACAAATTTAAATCTAATTCAAACCCAAATATTCAAAGTGATACATTTGCTTAGTTTTATACTTAGCCAAATATAAACTTTACAAGCTTTTTATATCATTTACTTTGGACCTCCATTTCTCATTCAAAACCAACTCTGATTTTGACATACGAGTAAACTACTTCATAGTGTTAAACATTTGGTTATTCCGACGAACGTCTTCGTCCGGAAAACTTACCGAAAATGGTCTAAAACCATTTCGTCAAAAACGAGTTCCAACAGTACATACACATGATAGACTTCCGTTTCATCATTACCATCTTATCAAATGGTCTTAATTACGTTTCGTGTCCGGATCTAGAGAATACCATGGACACAACCCAACCCAACCCAGTTTCAGAAAATGTTAGACCTAGATGTGTTAAAAATATATCCAGATAAATTTAGGTTCTCTGAGTTAAGATGGGTTGGGTTGGCTGGTCTGGATTGATGATATGGGCCACCCATATTTTTGTTTGTCAAACGTTGATTTTGATGAGATCAACTTCACGTTTTTTTGTACAATATGCCTATTAAACAAATTAACAAGTATGAGTTTGGAAATTTAGAGCTAATGGAGAAAATATGTTTTATATTGTGAAATCATTTGACATACATGTGTCTTGCACAATAACTTAATTAGTTTTATAGTTGTGTAATGATGTGACATACATGTGTATTGCACTATAGAATATATTATTACTAGTATCACTATCTTTTTTTTGAAAGAATTTTAAATTTAAACTAGTATCACTATCAAGTTGATAAACTATAGATAAACTAATTCATTTAATCAATTATAGTATTTTTAACACTATAAGATTATATTACATTAACATACACAGGAGCATACATTTTAACCGAACATAAGATCAAACCTAAAATATAATAAAATTAAAAACTATTTGGATTTATCATGAAAATATTTTCAATATTAGTTGAAATAAAGATTTTTAATTATAGTTTTGATTAGTGATCAACATAATCCTGAAACTTTACGAATAGTTAATGACTTTCCACACTTTAGTGACAATAATTATATAAAATTCTTCAATGTCTTTTATTAAATCCAAAAGAAGGGTATTTTAAAATTATATATATAGAGAAAACTGCCTGTTCGATACTTTTTTTTCCTTTCTAAATAATTTACAATTTTAATAATTAAGTTATAAAATATGATATGAATTACTTTCATTCTTATAGTGTTTTTGGAGATTAGTATTTTATAAAATCGATATCTAAAAAATCACGAATATCTTCTCACACCTATTTCCTATGCAATATAAATATGAATATTAATCACTTGAGTTAGTTATCAAATTGAAAATTTCATGTGGAGTTAGTTAGAGAATATCCTCTGGCCAACTTAGTTTATTGAGATATTTCAGGGGTGTAATTAATTTAGAGTTTTATGTGATTTATATAAAATAACAAATCAATTGTTATTCAAACATGAATTTTTAAAAAAATCATTCAGAATCAACTATTGGTGAACTTGGTATTTTATAAAAATTATGAAACTCACTGTTATTGAATATATTTTTAGTTGTGGAGTTTTAAAAATTTTAAGTAATTTTAGAGTATTTAAATAGAGTTTCTTAGTTTAAAAAATAAAAACTCAAATCTCATGGTTTGGTAACAAAAACTTAAAAAATGTTATTTGAGAGAATTGTTTTTGTAATTTTGTAAATTGATTTTATTATTTAATAATAAGTTAAAGAAATTGGCTTATATTTGGACATTATTTATACTAATTATCATTTTGGATTTTAGTATTTGTGCTTCATAAGTAAATCTCATGCCAAATTTTGTAAAAAAACATGTTTATAGATTGTTTTTGTTTTTAGTTTTTCATAATATTAGTTTAAGTTGTGGTATCCGAAATATACTACGCAGGTGTATTTAATATAAAGTTTGAATCAGTTTGATTTTTAATAAATTTTTAAACTATGGAATCGTTTCTTAGCAAAAGCTAAGAGCCCCAATTAAGGGTTAATCATAGTTTTGGATACGTGTCATTCAATGGAATTTTATTGGCAGCTTGTGCACAAAATGGGGATTATCATCTATATCCTCTCGCTTTTGCAGTAGTCGACGCAGAAAATAGTGCCTCTTAGAAATGGTTCTTTAGAGGTCTGAGCAAGGTGATTCCAGATGCTACTGATTTTGTTTTTATATCAGACAGAGCTAACTCCATTTCTTCAGCGCTAGAGGATGTTTATCCCTTAACCCACCATGGAATCTGCATGATCCATCTGCTACGCAATATCACTCCTACCTATTTAAAAATTGGGTTGCTACCTCTAATGGAAAACACTGTTGATGCCTACACATATCACGAGTTTTGGTCAATCTTCAAAGACATAAAAGATGAATGTCAGGCGTTGGCTGAGTATCAATTTACAAAATTACAAGGGCAATTCTATGAAAATTTACAAAATCTTTTTTGGTCATTTTTTCATTGGGAGGTTATTTTTGTGAAAATAAAATAAAAAGGTTTTATCTAAGGGAATTTCTCAAATTACAAATATAATCATGTCTAAAAAACTAATATTTGGATCTTTATATATAATTAATCAAATTGAAGCTGAGATTTTTTAAATGGCAGTTTTCTAAAGGTTATTCAACCAAATATATAAAATGTTTACCGAATAAAAACATATAATTCTTTTTATTTTAGAATATTAAAATAAACATTCATCAATGTGAAACGAGTTTAAAATAAATTATATACAAGCTGGTTAAAGTAAATCATCTTAGTTTAGTTTTAGATTATCAGAAATAAAATTCCAGTCAATACGAAATATGTTAAGCAAACGGATAATTTTTTTAGTCATAAAAAAATAATCGTCCACTTTAAAAACGCAGATCTAATTCTGGTACGTTTATAATTAGAGTTTTAAAATTTAGAGCTAATGGAGAATATATGTTCTTTATAATTGTGAAATCACTTGATATACATGTGTCTTGCACTATAATTTGATACATGTATTGTATATATTACTAGTATCACTATCAAGTTGATAAACTAAAGATAAAGTGATAACGACATAGAACCAATCATACAGATTTTAGTACTCACTTACCAAAACGCCAAAAAATTAAAAATAATTGAAAGCATCTCTGGGGGGCACACAGAGTCACAAAGCAACATAAAATAAAGACCCATAACTTTCACACCTTTTTTGGTCGTTCTAAAAGAGAATTAACAATGATCGATCACCAAAAAAAAAAACTAGTCGTAGAAAAGAAACAGAGCCTCACGTAACTAAAAGACCTCCATTAATTACAAACTAAACAGATGGAAGAAGATCTCGTGGTGATATCAAGGAGCATAGTAATCCCCAGAAACGCCAAGAAATCAACTTCCTTCAACAAGAAGAAGATTCATCTCCTCCCATGGGATCTCGCTCGTCTTCGCTTTGGCTACCTTCAAAGAGGTCTTCTTTACTCCAAACCTTATCCAAAAATCGACACACTTCTCTCAAAGCTACAAACTTCACTCTCCCTCGCGCTTGATCGTTTCCACCCTCTAGCTGGTCGTCTCGTAAAGGTACACAACAACGACGATACCGACACCGTCTCTTTCCACATCAACCCCGACGGTTCAGGTGTGGAGTTCGTCCACGCCGCGGCTAGAAACATCGAGGTCAGTGATATCCTCAGATTATCATCTTCTTCTTCTTTTGTCCCGAGTGCTTTCACCTCCTTCTTCCCAGCTACTGGGGTCAAGAACTGCGACGGTGTCTCGAGATCTCTGCTTATGGTTCAAGTGACTGAGATGAAAGATGGCATCTTTATCGGTTTCGGTTACAACTCTACTGTAGCTGACGGAGAGTCGATCTGGAGGTTCTTGAACTCGTGGTCGGAGATCTGCTCCAAGGGTGGTGGTGGTTTAGGCTCTGAAGCTCGTCTTCAGCTTAAAGGTTGTGTCTTTGACGAGATTGATTACCCAATCCGTATCCCAGACCCTGAGGCGAAAGCAGTTAGCTACGCGGGATCGACTGGTTTGCAGGAGCTGATGTTTCATGTCACCAAGGAGAATGTTTTGAGACTTGAAGCTAAAGCCAACGATGAGAAAGTCTCGTCTTTTCAAGCTGTGTTAGGACATGTTTGGTGTTCGTTGGCTAAGCACGGTGGGATGAGCAGAGAGGAAGAGACTCATTGCAGGTTACCTATAGACATGAGGAGAAGGCTGAGTCCACCGCTTGGAGAAGAGTGTTTTGGGAACGTGAGTCAGACGGGGATAGCTAGAGTGACGGTCGGTGAGCTGATGGAGCATGGAGTAGGGTGGGCGGCTGGGAAGATAGACGAGATGGAGCGGTCGCAGACGTATGAGAACGCGAGAGCGTTTGCGGAGAGATGGGTGGGAGATGTGAAGATTCCGGTTTCCGTTGGTGGTAGAGATTTGGTTGTGACGAGTTCTCACCGGTTTGATGTGTATGGAAATGATTTCGGTTGGGGTAAACCGGTTGCTGCGAGAGCTGGGCCGCCGTATGTGAACGGGAGGCTGGTTGTGTTCCAAGGAGTTGAGGAAGGGAGTCTTGATTTCCAGGCTTGCTTACTGCCTCAAGTAATGGAGAAACTATCAGACGATGTTGAATTTAAAGAGTATGTGAGCATTGTATTATGATTATGATTATGATGGTTTGGTTCGACAATTCGAATCGAATTTAAAATGTGTGTTTCCTCCCTTTTCTGATTGTTTGTAATTCATCAACCTGATTACATGAAATTCAGATGGCCATAAACATTTTAAAAATAAGTTTTAATAAATTTTCTTTGGTTTTTGATTTAAAAAAATTTCTTTGGTTTGAAAGTAGCTTTTGTGTATATCTTTTGTAGGAAACACAGATGTTCACCGCAGCAGGGACTGTCCATGGGCCCCTTGATCATCAACCTTTCAGCTTACATTTCTCTCTACTGCCTATGATGAAAATGCAACACCACTAAATAAATCAATACTAACATTTAGAGATATACAGAAAAAAACCCATAAAAATACTTGGATGAAAACAGATAACGGGCCTGCAAGTTATGACTTAATAAGACAATAACAATCAAACCA
This sequence comes from Raphanus sativus, assembly GCF_000801105.2. Lineage (NCBI taxonomy): Eukaryota > Viridiplantae > Streptophyta > Magnoliopsida > Brassicales > Brassicaceae > Raphanus > Raphanus sativus. The sequence goes on from NC_079516.1 coordinate 44,837,404, forward strand.
GCCCATGTAATTAGACCACGTGGTGGATATGTGTGTAGGTGAGATCGGGATCTAGATATACACACTCTTGTTGTCACTCACTACAACACTGTTTTTTTCTTTCAAATTACCTCCAGAAGAGAAAACGACAAACAAGACATGGCAGATGTTGTCGTGCTCTCAAAAACCATAGTTCGACCCGACGGATCAGATACGGATCGGGTTAAGATCCATCTAACTCCATGGGATCTCTTCTTCCTTCGAGCAGAATACCCACAAAGAGGTCTTCTCTTTCCAAAACCCGACCCGGAAACAGATATAATCTCCCAACTCAAAACCTCTCTCTCCGTTGCCTTGAAGATCTTCTACCCATTTGCCGGCCGACTAGTCAAGACAGAGCATGAAGAGACGGCGTCGTTCCTCGTAGACTGCGATGGCTCAGGTGTCAAATTCATCCACGCTTCAGCTCAAACCGTCTCGGTGAGTGATATTCTAGAACCGGTCAACGGTATCGTCCCCGACTACTTGCATCGTTTTTTCCCGGCGAACGGAGTCAAGAGCTGCGAAGGGGTATCAGAGTCGTTGATCGCGTTCCAAGTAACGGAGTTAAAAGACGGAGTCTTCGTCGCGTTCGGATATAACCACATGATTGCAGACGGATCCTCCTTCTGGAGCTTCTTCAACGCTTGGTCGGAGATTTGCTCCACCGGAGGAGTTGACCGGAACAAAAAGTTCCCACCTTTGCTTCTCCGCGGCTGGTTTCTCGACGGGATCGATCACCCGATTCGGATCCCGATCTCGGAGACGGTACCAACACCGTCTTCTCCGGCTGCTTCTTCGCCGTTGCTACAGGAGAAGGTCTTTCGATTCGCGAGGAGAAACATCTCCGAGCTCAAATCGAAAGCAAACGGAGAGGTTAGCTCCGGTGATCGGAAAATATCCTCGCTTCAAGCGGTTGCAGCCCATATGTGGCGATCGATAATCAAAAACAGTGATCTGAGTCCGGAGGAAGTGGTTCGTTGCAAGCTACTGATGGATATGAGACGAAGGCTAAACCCTCCGCTTGATAAAGAGTGTTTCGGAAACGTCGTCGGATTTGCGACTGCGACGACGACCGCGGGAGAAATGCTTAGAAATGGGCTGGGCTGGGCCGCGTTGCAGATAAACAAAACCGTTGGGTCGGAGACGGATGAAAGATTCAGAGCGTTCGCTGAGAATTGGGTGAAGGACCCGAAGATACCGAAACATGTGGCTGTGAGTAATTCTGTGATCGTTGCTAGCTCTCCTTGGTTTAATGTGTATGGAAATGATTTCGGTTGGGGTAAACCGATTGCGGTTCGAGCTGGACCGGGTAATACCAGCGATGGGAAGCTCATTGTTTATCCTGGAACTGAAGAAGGAAACATCGAGATTCAAACTTGTTTATCTTCTCACGTTTTGGAGAAGTTATCGGCTGATGCTGAATTTATAGAGCATGCGTGTGTTGTGTAAGTAACATAATTGAAATGAAATGTAATTCGCTTCTTGAATAAAGGAAAAAAGTGGTGTACTTATATGTTTATTTGGGTTGTTCGTTTCAAGATTAGTAGAACCGAATTCGTAACTGAAATCTAAAGGCAAAAGGCAACGGTGGCTCACGGGCTAATCCTTGTACCACATCGATTTTGGTTTGGTAAACAGATTATGTATGGTTTGAGCCTAACCGGGAAATAGAGGTAGTGGCAAACTCGTAAATCTTTTATGCGTATTGATATTGATCATGTCATGTTGTGGGTGGGCTTCAAAATCATGCTCTAGGCAGGTCAATGCTTACAAATGGTGAGAGAGTATATAAGAAAGTTCAATGAATATTTGTGAGCTAAACTAAAAGTCGTTCTGTTTATGTAAACTAATGAATAACTTACATATAAATGAAGCGTTGATAAAGAATAAAAATAAATAGACTATTGAACAACCGTGTACTTCTTGCAAAAGCCCACTGGAGACGAAACATACAGAATGCAAGGAAAAATAATAATAATAAACAGATAACAACGTTACGTCAAATTATAGCAATCGTATCTGTCGAACATTTTAACACACAAAAAAAGAGTATTTATGCGTGAAAATGAAAATTAAGGATTTTGATTAGGAACCTTAGGGTGTGGCACGTGCCACGTGGCGTATAAAAGAGAAAGACGGAGTCTAGACTCTAGAGAGTACTTTCCCACGCAAAATATTGGACCTTTAAATATTAAAAAAACATTAAATTAAATGAATCATGTAAAGATTCAAAAAGTATGACGGAACGATGACCACATCTTCTCTACATTAAACTAAGAAAATGACAACATTTTCTTCTTATTCCTCTGTAATTATGATGAAAAACTATTGAAGAGATTTGCATAAATACAATCTTGTCTTGTGAATGTATTGAGAAAACTTTCTGCAAATAAATCATTCAACAAGTTCTTAAAAGTCATGGATGAAGAAGCAGCGATTGATCGGTTACCTTTACACCTTCTTGCTTATATATTTTCTCTGGTTACCTCTTTCACCGAGTTGGCCCAGTAAGTGTTTCATGATCGTTACAAAAGTTTTGATTTTGATTTTTCTTTTCATTAAAGGAAACTAATTTGAAGTTTTTGATAATTTTGGGTTTATAGGGCAAGTGGGGTTTGTAAGAAATGGAGAAAAGCTGTGAACCAATCAATGGCGAGAAGAGAGTCTCTGAGCTTTGCTGGTTGGAAAATGGACGATGCTTCCACTTCTCGCCTCGTTCATCTTGCTTACAATCTCAGAGAACTCGACATGTAATCTCTCTCTATGTCCTTGTTGTTTGTTTTTATGATCGAGCTTGATTTTGACCTTCAATGGTGGATTTACATCCATATATAGAGTCTAAAACATTGGTGGGTTTTTGTATAGATTTTTGTCTTAAATTCTGGTCAAGTTTTCGAACTTTACCTTTAGGGTTTTGAGAGGACATTGACTTAGTCAATACACTACAGAACTAAAAGCTCTGTTCTCTTCATATAGTTAATGTTTTTGTGTGTGCTTTGCAGATCTAGAAGCAGATGGGGCTGTCATGTAACTGATAATGGTCTTTACCAAATAGCTTCCGCTAGATGTGTAGCCAATTTAACCTCAATCTCTTTATGGGGCATGACAGCCATTACTGATTCTGGCGTTGTTCAACTGGTAAATGTATTTGCCTTAAAATTGGAATCTTTCTTGAATATTCATTTTTACCATCTTAAAAAAAGAATCTTTTATTTCTTGGTTTGATGATAAGGTATCAAGAACGTCTTCCTTGCAGCATCTGAACATTGGAGGAACATTCATCACCGACGAGTCCCTTTTCGCCATTGCAGAACGCTGCCATCATCTCAAGGTAACCCATCAGATTATTAGTCTAATATTTTGTTTTGTCTGAAGTCATAAAACTGTTTTCTTTTATGCAGACAATCAGCATGTGGTGTTGCCGCCATGTGACAGAGAGAGGCCTTCTTGTTCTTGTCAACAAATGCAGAAAACTAGAATCTCTCAACTTGTGGGGAACTAGAGTTCCTGTGGACTGCTTCATTGCTTTGCTTACCATCAGTCCTGCACTTCAGATCAAACCCATTCAACTTCTCCTCAATGCTCAGAATCCACCACCTTTCTTGCATGCTGTCTAGTCTTTTGTTGCTTTGCTTTGCTTTGTATATAGTAATTCATAAAAAAAATGGAATCTACATTTCCCTTATGTGTTCTCTTATCAATAAAAAATATTATATAAATTATTCAGTAAAGATTCTATATATTTATATATAAGTTGCATAAATATTCAACAGAAGCTGAAGACACACACACATACAACACAGGCTTTCTGACTATAAAAATCTGCAGTAGTCTAAAATAACAAGAATAAAAATCAGAAAACTCTTTTCTTTTCTAACGCATTTCATATATATATCCTCATTCATCTCTAGAAGTGGAATTTGGTTTGGTTGTTGTCATAGCAAAAACACTATCAATGGAAGCCATGAGAAGCACAAGACAAGAATGGTGTTTGGTGAATAGGCGACAGCAGCTAAGGATCTCGAGAACTGAACTGAACCTGAGTAGGTCCCAGCCGTTGATTCCATGTCTGGTGTTCTCGTCTGAAGAGTAACATTTTTGCAAGAACCAAAAGCTGCTTCTGGCTGTAACATCAAGAGTTTATAGGCTTGTAAAGATATCATTTTTTTTTAAATATCCACAAATTTCCAGTGAATAAAGAAGCTAGTCATCATTACCTGGCAGGCAGCAAGGGTTTCACAACCGCAAATAACAGGTCCATTCATTCTGTCTAGAACTTCGAAAACGCCTCCTCCATCACTTCTCTGCAATGTGTTTTTTTTGTTAGTAAAACTCGCAGTAAGCTGTCATATTCTAAAAGATTCATTTCAGTACCATGTAGAAGTTAACGGCGAGAAAGTTTGGCATTCTATTCCCAGCTGACTTGAGACAAGTCCCAACCATCTCAGCAAGCGGAGCTGAGTGTTCCTTGCAAGCATCTTTCTCTACCGGAAACGTCGGGAAGTAATTCATCAAGAAAAGAGATGAACCTTTTGAATTCAAAGGTTGTGATTCTTTTCTGTTCGGACAAGAACCTCGCTTCACCCCTGGATCTCCAGCTTTTAACACAATCATAGCAAAGGTCAAAGGATGAAAAAGAGACAAACTTTGTTTGAGAGTGATGATGATGATTAACTCACATTCATTTTCAACAATGTATCTCCACTGATAAGCAACGCCTTCTTCCTCTTCTTTAGCAGCAACAGAAGTGAAAACCAAGAGCCTGTGATTCTCTTGCACCATGTCAGTCACAGTAGGCCAGTCTTCTCCCCTTTTAGGCATTTTGGAAACGGGAAACCAGTACTTGTCCAGACCAGCGTTAGCAAACAGAGTTGATAAGCCTTTAGGTCTGTGCACATAGTCCTCAATAACGATGGTAACAATCTCCGTTGGGTTCTGAGTCAAGAATGCCTCAACTTCCCTCAATGTGTTAATTGCAGGTTGCTGATAAAAGGAAAACAAAACAAAGTTTCAAAGCTTTGGATTCTCTAAATATAGTAAGATGAAAGATAAGTTTTTTTTTTTTTTACAAAGGCGGTGAAGTTGAAACATTGGCCTCTAAGGGAATGGCAAAGCCAGATATCGTCGTTGAAGTCATACATATCCAGCATTAGTCCTCTAACTCCATTCTACAGCAAAAAAAAAATGTAAAACCAACATTCAAAAGAGTTTTTTTTACCACAAAAATAAGAAACAGAGTAAAAATAGTAATGAGAAGAGTCCTCCTCCTTATTACTCTAAGCTGATTAGTAACAGTATCTTCTTGGTTGAAGAATGTAAGCCTCTGAACACCTGGCAAAGGCGGTTGATTTGCATTGCTGAAAGCATTATGAGTCATTAACCATGTATACTTGTTAAAAGGCAATCCATTGATCTACACAGTTAAAAAAAAACACATCTTTTAGCCAAACCCATCTTCAAAGTTGAAAACTTTTTGATGTAAACCAAATGATCTAAATCAGGAAATCTTACAATGGAAGTAGGGATAGTGGCTTGGCCTCTTGTGCAAATGGGATTGGTTCTTCCAACGGCAGGACAGTTCCCACAGTATAGACCTGGGACACAGTCAGTGGCTGAGGAGCATGATTCCAGCATCTGAGACAAAAAAAAAATCAGCAAGATCCCTAAAAGATTTAGACCCAATTTGATAACAATGAACAAGAGAAAGAACAAAAGAGAAGGAGGATCAAGAACCTGGCAGTTCCCATTAGAGCAAGCAGAGGAAAGGGATAAGAAGGGAAGAAGAAGAAGAAGAGAGAGTGTTACGGCTCTGCTTAAGCCGTTGGTGCACGCCGACATCGCTCCTTCGAAGAGAAAGAGAGAGAGAGAAATCAGTGTGAGTGAATGATGTTTTCGATCTACTGTTGATTGATTGGGGTTTTAAGACAAGAGACAAAAGTGTGTTTTAGGTAATAAAACGCGGGCTTCATTGATTTGTTAACCAAACGTAATTGTCTCCTCCGAGATATGGATTTATACAATAAAAGAAAAAGTTTAGCTTTTTTTGTGTGTTTGTTTGTTTTCTTCGACAATGTTGAATCTTTTTCCCACCAGACTGATATAAAACTCAGGTTAAGAAGATAACACACGTCAAAAAGTAGTTCAATTATGGACTAAAATACAGTCTTTTAACATCAATGATGATGACACATAGAGATTGCAAGTTTCTAATGTTGTATACCAAACCATTAATGGAGTATCTTTGTTGAATAAATTTTTGCTAGATTAAATCATCGCATTGTGGTGTTAATTAGGTCTCTCGTAAATCTCTCTTACAAGCATTTCACAAAAATAAGTTCCACAAAAAGCATTTCACTAATCATTTCTCTCCAAGTGACAGCATGACATTGTCTTGACCTTGGACTATATATATTATTTGATATCTTTTTCTACTTTGGCAACGGTGGTCACATGCGTGGGGACTCACATGTTTTCTTATCATCTTCTCATGTAGTATTATTGAAATTTGAAGATCATTTTACAAAGATTTAGAACCCTAACAAGAAACACACACAGAAATCTTCAGATCATCTTTAAATCCCTAAAAAATAATGACTTAAGAGTTAAGAATTGGTATTAATTAGTCTCAAAACATATAAATTTGCTAGATTTCTTACGATCCTAAGAATGAGGTTACTGTTAATACATGGAGGAGACTCAGGTTTTTACTTCTTTAAAGGAAAAAAAAAGTTAGATATAAGAAATTGGCAGCACTACTAGCAATTCTCACAAGTGCCTAGCTAATCGAAGAGGGCTCAGGGTTTTTGCCCATATTCAATATATAATCCAGACAACCACAATTATGTTATTCCCTGCACCAAAATTCATACGTTTTGGCAATTATCCCTAACCTTATCAATGCAAAACTAAAGCAGGTTCACCATTAATTCCTATATATGTTTGTATTTCCACAACCATTATGCATGCGTTTCCAGACGAGTTAGACTTTAGCAATACGTGAAACTAAATCAACCAACGAATACCGTGTCATATTTTAACGTGTATACATGAGCGATCATCACAAGCCAAACAACGTACCAGAGAACTTACTTTACCCGATGTGTCAATGGAGCTTAATTATGTCTCCAATCACCATTACGGACCTTGTTAGATTTCTGTTACATGGTTCCCCATATATGTATTCATCACATCAACCATAGTAAAACTATTCGCACAAATCACAAAAGCATATTTCACACAAACAACCCTTGCTCTGTGACATCTCTAACATGGCATTTGGTAAAAGCTTCACTAGCAAGCATACGATGTAACAACCCAAATATTGACAAATGCATAAAGGTACTAAGAATCAATCCAAGCATCGAAATATCTTCTCTACATCATCTATGCGGTGATATATATATCTTTTAAGATTTCTACACGAACTCTCACACACTTCGTAAAGCTAGCTAGACATGAAAAATTCCTACCAGGCAAACAGTAATACAAGAGAACAGACAATGAAACACGAGTACAAGATTCAACAGTTTTTAAAAATTTAACCCGAATTCAATGGAGAGCTCCTTAACAATTGATCAAAAGCTTCCACCGACGGATCTGATCTCATCACCTTGTTTTGGTTTGCTGTTCTAAAGGTTTCGCGTTTTGTTGGACTAAGGCTTTAACATTTTATATTTACACATATGCCCATTGACAGATTGCAAATCACCAAATGCACCTAAATGAATTTTTTTTTGTGAACTTTGTGTATGCAGTATCTAGCATTATCAAAGAACAAAGTAAGCCACACGTTTATTAATTTATCACTTTTATAGAATTGATATTTTCTATTAAGTAATCCAAAATGTATCTTTTATTAAGGAAATACAGTTGGTCAATATATTCTATAAAAAAACATTCCCATTTAATAAAATACATTAGCTAATACAGGATATAACTTTCTAGAATTGAGTGGTGATTCCATTTTTTGTTAGCTATCTTTATTTGTTATTTTCTTTAGACTCCAAAAAAAAATCTACAAGTGTAAATTTATTTTACTCACATTTATTGTTGTGTATCATTTTGCTTAAAGTGGCTAAATGCTTTAACCATGGTTCCTCGTATATATACGTATCTCATATATCACAATGACATAGAGTGCTTCGAAACCATCTAGTGATACACAAAAGGTTCTTCAGCTAAAAACAACGTGTGTTTATAAGCTTGTGATCAGCACTCCCTAGCTATAATTTATTTAAGTATTTGTTCATCAAAACACTCTCTTACAAGTTATCCCTTCCATATCAAAATCTTTTGAGGTATGAATATATCTTTATTGGCATGCCTCTGTTTAGTCCTTCCAATAATTTGAACCAGATAATCTTTGCTTTCAGAATTATATATGGACCAAAACATGAATGATTTTCCGGAATCAGATATTCCATTAAGCTTCGAACAGTTATTATACGGAGATGATTGGCAGATGTCGGACACTTATCCGACCGTTGATGCTAATGCTAACTTACTACCACTGGTTGAGATGAACCATGGTGGTCTGACAATAGAGCCTCATCCAATTTCAGTGATATATCCAATGGTAATAATCTACTTTCTACAAGTTTCTCTTAGAGATATTAAGCATTTTTTTCATCTGGATGAATAATATAGACTTATTGAAATGTATAGGAAGAAACAGACGAGCAGTGGGTACAGACACAGCAAGCCTATGGACCAGTTGAAATACCAATGGTAATAATCTACTTTCTACAAGTTTTTCTTAGAGATATTAAGCATTTGGATGAATAATATAGACTTATTGAAAATATATAGGAAGAAGAGCAGTGGTTACAGACATTGATGGCCTATGAACCACATTTCACGTATGAGGTATAGTGAAACAATATATAAAAAGGAATATATATATATATATATATATATATATATAATAAAAAGGTATATTGTATGTAACATATTGCTGATTATTGGTAATTTAATTGGTTATATTGCATTTGTAAAACATTTTTCAGTGGACATGAATTTGAATCATAGTTGTAGAAAACTAAAAGGAATATATATATATATATATATATATATATATATATATAAGTTGGTAATAAATTTAAGACTGTAAGTTTATACATTCAAAAGTTATACATACAGAAGAATTCATTTGAAATAAAATCACATGAAGAGCTCAACTTCACGAAGAGGTATAGTGAAAATAAAAATAAAATAAAATAAAATAAAATAAAAGGTGTATCGTATGTTAATATATAAGTGGCTTATTGGTTATACTGCATTTGTTATTTTTCTCAATGGACATTTGAATCATAGTTGTAAAACCTAAAGGAATATATATATAGGTGTGGTACTAAATATAAAACTCTGTAACCATATATATATTCGGAAGTTTATTTGTTCATTTTCCTCTAGGAAGTTATGCTCAATAGTGAGCAGCTAGGAGATGTCGGTTCTGGTTTAGACGTTAATGCGGTCATTGATGGGAATCTGAACCGAAGAAGATATGAAGATCGTTCTGGTGAAGCGGAGAAATGTGTGATATGTCTTGATGAACTTAAGTACAATGATGACGCTTCTAAGCTGGCATGTGGGCATGATTTTTCACTTCGAGTGTATCAAGAACTGATAAATGGTCAAGAACGAGTGTCCTCTTTGCAAGCAAAAAGCTCTTTAATTGTTTCATGATGCTGAGTATTTGAATTTGTAAGAATTGCCAACATTGGTTTCTTTTCTTTCTTTTTTATTCTGGGACAAAGGTTTCTTTTGTTTAATGAATAATATGGTTTCTTTTGTTTAAAATTTCGGTACTCGGTTTCTTTTGTTTGTGTTTCAAAAAAAAAAAGGTTTCTTTTGTTTAAGTTTCGGTACTCGGTAGTTTAATCAATATATGAGTTTCGTAACCAAAAAAAAGTCTACCATCCACTTCTCGTTCAGACCAAACCAGCTTCCTTAAAAGCACAAGGAAGATAAGAACATCGCAAAAAAAAAAAAAATTACCGAAATTTTTGCAAGTTAATATCATTCAAGACAACACCCACTTTATGAAAAAAAACAAAACAGAATTTTTGTTTTTCTAACTAGGGGCTAACCCGCCCTACGGGCGGGTATGTGAATGAATGTAAAATATATAAATATCTCAAATTTTAATGAATATTGAAAATAATAAGTGTACTCTTGTAACATTAATTTTTTTTACTATATTTTTTAGATATCATAAGTATATCTCAATTTTTTTTAAATATCATGAAACATAATTGTTTTATATATTTTAACTATGATAGGAAATGGAGAATTTGCAAGTATTAGGTTAAAATGCAAAAATTTAATTTTTAACAATTTTTGTGTCATTGAATTTATTGATATTTTACTTTATTTTTTATTTTTATTATTTATTTAAACATGTGAAAAGAAATATTAATTACCCCAAGTATATGGTCCACGCGTATCTATACCTTACTTGTTGGTCAAGTTTTTAAGAATTTTGTAAGTTTTTGTTGTGTGTTAGTTAACTGCAAGTGATGCGTATGATAATGATGTACGCTTTTTAGAAATGCTTTGTGCGAGGAGTTGATTGCAAGAGCTAAACATAAAGAAGAATTATATGTGTCATGTGTGAGTGAGCTTGTTTGTTTCCGAAGCTGTTTTTAGTATACAGTGAATTTGATTTGCGAGAACAGTTTTGAACTGGAGAAGTGTATGGTTAAGATATACGTTAGCATACATTACCAACTGATCATACGTCTGATTTATTTCCTCCCATGTCTTTGATCAGAAAGATAAAAAGCAAACATCTTGAAGGACCTCTCTTGCCCACCACACCACCATAATTCTTTTGGTCTTAGAGATAATAACGTTGTGAGGATACTCAGTAAATAGATTGTTTCCGCTACGTATATCAATTCCACGGGTTAACTTTTGCATAAATTCAAAAAGAATTACAGGTTACAGAGTTCTGTCTGTAAATAAACCCAAGTTCTAGAGAACACAAAAAACTTTAACTCTCCCCTTAGAGCTCTTGTTGACATGATCATACATTACCTTACACAAATACCTACGGCAATCCTTATCACCATTATACCTAAGAACTTCAAGTTTTGGAGTGAACCTGTTTATCTAAAACCGGCCGAACCCATAAAGAGTGCGACCTTGCCTCTTCAAAGCGTAAACAACATCCATCGCCGTAACCGTCTTCCTCCTCGCTTGCTCCGTGTAAGTCACGGCGTCTCTAATCACGTTCTCGAGAAAGATCTTCAAAACCCCTCTCGTCTCTTCGTAGATCAACCCGCTGATCCTCTTCACTCCTCCTCTGCGAGCGAGACGCCTGATCGCAGGCTTGGTGATTCCTTGGATGTTGTCTCTCAGGACCTTCCTTGACACCAAACCATCTGTTACGCTCAAAGGACAAAGCACAACTGCCAATACCAAGACATAACATTAAATAATACAGCATCAAAACTTGATGAAAATTCAGATAGCTCAAGAACTTGCTGCATATGAGAAGCAGATCTCACTCACGAAATGGTCCTCGCAATCCTTGATGAAACTTCAGATAGCTCAAGAAAGAAATTGCTTGTGGAGCCTGCCCCAATCTCATCTGCTCAAACCTTAGATTAGACTCAACACAGATTCAATCAAAAAGAGAGCATTTCTAAAAAAAAGAAACGATGATGGTATCTCGTCTCATGCAATCAGGATCGAAAAATTGAACAAATCGGTTTCAATTTTTTGAGTTCCAGTTTGTATCCGAAGAACAAAGGGCGGAGAGTTACCGAGAACGACATTTATGCCAAGAATATATTTGTGTATAAGTCAAAGAGACTCCTTTGACTTCGTGAGGCTTTAGGGTCGCCATGACTCTGAACTCTCTTCAATCGAGAGGAAAGTGGATCTCAGTTATATGCAATGGAACTGAAGTACACATCAACCATTAGATTACATGCAGGAGAGCCAGATGCATTCGACTGTGCCAAAGAGACAGAAAAGCAATTAGAAATCGAAGAAATAAAAAGATTTTACATTTTTGCATATAAGAAAAAGCTTAGAAACTGAGATAATACTGTTGTCCCAAAGCTGCAAAGGATCCAACAGTGCGAATAAGTCTTGATCCACAGCAAAACACGAAAACACAAAATCAGAATCTCAATATATATGAAGATTAAATCATATTGTGCTCACTAAGAAAAGAAGAAAACTAACCGGTCAGAGAAGTGGCGATGATTGACGGTGAAGGCGAAGAAGAGAATGGCTACTATCAAAGGTGCCTGCAAACCGTTAGCAAATACAAACAAAAATCAACAAACGTATGCAAATTTTTTTTTTTTTGGGCAACACGTATGCAAAATAATCTCTGAAATAAAAAACTAATAATCAATCTGTGTGAAAATATAATAACACTACTAAAAGGCAAATATAAAGCTCCATGAGACTGTACACGTAGGATTGGAAATTCCACCAATCACATACTATTTTTTTGACACGTCATGATGGGCTGGTAGCTTATGTTGATCCGTGAACTTTAAATACGAGCCCATAAACCACTCCAACACAAAGACTAAAAAGCTGTCGTCGCATCTTCTCCAACTTCGTCGTTTGCACTTCTTCAACGCATCGACGATTAATCGACACACCACTTCACCTATGTGCAATGAACCCTCTGAAAATTGCTTTTATGACTTCCTTTCACCTTCCTCCCTATAAGAGTCTTTATAATTCTTCCTCACTCAACACTATCCCAACGTGCAGAGATGAACATCACAATTTCAACGAGATCGAAAGGACGTGAAATATACATCATTCGGAGATCCCAAAATCCGTTGATGGAGAAAGAACGTGGAAGAATTAACCAATCATCACTTACATAGTCGTACTTTTGGAATCCGTTGATGGAAAACGAATATATGGTGGAAAAAGAATGTGGAAGAGACGTCGTTTCGAGTGAATAACTGTAAGGTCTGTTTTCAATTGCCCCCTCCCCCACAGTTTCTGATTCGATTTGGAAAATTTGTTCCCCCAACTTTTCGTGTGTATGTTTTTGAATTTACAGGAGGTGATAGTGTTGGACCCTGACTTATCGAAGGATTACCTTGACCGGATTCAGAATCGGACTAAAGAGAAGAAATATTGTTCATCACCATGGCTTTGGCCCTGAGAGTACCAACAAGGTCGCGTCTCTCTCTCTAGAAACTTGTGATTTCATTAGGATCTATTCTATTTCTTTCTATTTGAGGAATTTTCTGGAAAATTCTTTGGTTGTAGAGTGTTTGTGACTGAACTTGTGAGAAGTTTGACTTCTGGTTTATGGTTGGTGATTTTGAATAGTGAGCTATGAATCTTAAAACATGTATATTTTTTTTTCTCTTTTCAGAATGTATATAAGAGTATTTATTCTGTGATCTCTAGGGTTGTTCATGGACTCAACGCTACAGTCTTTGCCTATGGTTCCACTGGAAGGTATGCAGTGATGTAGCATGTATTCATTTTTGCAAACACTACAAGTGAATGTGTCTCTTAGCTGCCAAAAAAATCCTGGCTAAAGTAATCTAGAGCTAAAAACTGGCTTTGATTAGGCCTTATATCTCAGGAAAACTATTGCAGTATGGCCTCTCCTTTTTTTTTTTGTTATCTGACTTAGTGATGCATCGTTTTTTTTTTTGCTATTAGTGGTAAAACCTATACAATGGTTGGAACACGAAGTGAACCTGGATTGATGGTTCTCAGTCTGAATACCGTATTTGACATGATTAAGAGTGACAAGAACTCTGATTACTTCGAAGTGACTTGCTCCTATCTTGAAGTCTACAATGAAGTAAGCCTCCCTCTGATAAATTTGGTTGTTCTCCTTCGTCTTTTTTTCTGTGTATATGTAGTGGTGCTCTTTTAGCGACTAGAGTTACACTTTCTCACCTAATAATATGTTTCAATTGAAATTCAGGTTATATACGATCTGCTTGAAAAATCATCCGGTCATTTGGAGCTCACTAGCTCAGGGAGGATCCAGAGCAGGGAGTAGTTGTTGCAGACCTGCGATCAATCAAGGTCCACTGCAATGAAACTTTTTTTTTCTTGAAAACAAACTCCCAGAAGCTGCTGCTGCTCCTTGCCTTGGAGCTAGCAGATCAGCTTTGAGCATAAGTGTCGTGATGATGGTCACGTGAGCAACTCATACTTTGTATCTGTTGGAGCCAAACACCGAGGATTGGCCTCTCTTACTGGGTGGTAAAGATTGACGAAGCTTAACCATTACGGAAAGACTTTCTGCGGAGCTTCAATTCTGCTTTCTCAGTTTTGAATTATATTAGTCTTTGTTTTGAACTTGCATTCTCAATTTCACTACTCCAGTTTTAGTTCCTGATTTTGTGTTGCAGGAAATCATATTAGGTCTGGAACCAGACGGGGAGCTAAGATATCCTTCTCAACAAGCTCTCTGGCGCGGGTGAATTCCAGTGTTACGACACAAGTTTACTGCTCTCAGACAGTACGCTGAATACGATCAACAGCCCATTCCACTTCTTTCTTCTCAAACGGAGGGTCCTGAGAATCTCAGTATGGCTATTTCTTCTTGAGTGGTATTCGTCTCTTCTCTTCCCATGCAGACTGTTTCTTCTCTGCGGCTTCATCTGTATTTAGTGGAAGTGGAGTGTCTCTATGTTGGAAGTTCCCTCTCTTACACCAATGGCACAAACTAGGATCTCAGTCTTTTGAGTTAACAGTTGGGTTCTAAACTTCTACAGCTCTAATGGTCATGACAGGTACGAGGCAAACATAGATCTTTGCAAATCAATCACAAAGACTCGGTGAAATCTCCAGCTAATGAAGTCTTACATATTAACTTTGCCAATTTGGTGTATACCACCATTCTAGGTCGTGTTGATCCTATATTCCTATAAGAGCTATTAACTTTTCTACTTTTTGATCATTAAAGCAAATCTTTATTTTCTTAGGTTTCCATTTTATTTTGATATATTAGGAGAAGTTTTTTTGGCAATGATCTTCCAACGTTAGTTGATTGCACCCAGAGCCCAAATGATTGTATAGGAATTTTAGATTGCCTATTTATTGTTGTTATCTTTTGCACCAACAGACTGGTCATTGGTTCTCCTCTTTTACTTGCTCAAGTATTATCTAAAACGAGAGGTACTAACCCAAATGCATTGCTAGCTTCACTTTTAAATGGGATACTATCTTCATAAATACATACATGTTCTAAACTTTTGCTGCCTAAAGTTATTTTTGGTTTGTACAGTGCATCAATCAGCTTAACGTTACAAAAGAACCGATATGCATTTGGAAAGTAGTGTTTATATATATGCTGTGTTACCAAAAATCGAAAACCAATGGATCTAATCATTATGTTAATGGCTTTGCCATGCTGTTAAAGCTTCAGAAATTGAGAGATGCGAAAAAGAATAGTCCGGTACGGCAGTACCACCCCAATGTGGAATAAAAGGTTTCAGAGACATAGGCTAAACATTTCTATAATTTCTATAATAATTATGAGATTCCTTGCTTTTTAATTTGCCAACGTATTTTGGGTTTTCTCAATATTTAATTTAACAAATCTTTATAAACATGAAGAAACCTTAAAAGGGTCTAGACAAAGGTTTCATGCATGTTGTTTAGAAGATAGTGGCAAGAAACCAAGAACAACAACATTATGTAATTTCTTACCATCTTATGTATCAATCCTCTTGACAATTTGTAATTATATCTATTTATCAACTGTATATCTGTATTTATATTCTGAAGACTGATTTTAAACTATTGAAAAGTTACTGGTGCTTACCTTTCAAACAAAACTGATAAACCCACCTCGGGGAACTTCTTCATGGCTATAATAATTAATACTCCCTCCGTTTTCTTTTATAAGTCGTTTTAGAATTTTGCACATAGATTAAAAAAAACATAAATTTCTTATATTTTCTAGACAAAAACATCATTAATTATTTACACAACCACAAATCAACCAATGAAAAAATAGAAGACATATTATCATTGGTCATACAATATTAACTGTTAATAAAATTTACATAGAAATCCGAAAACGTCATATAATTTGGAACAAAAAAAATCCTCTAAAACGACTTATAAAAGAAAACGGAGGGAGTATATATTTTGAAAACAAATATTTAATTTGCTACCTATCGAGCAGATTATCTACTTTACACATGTTGCAAATATATTTTTATGCATTTCAATTATCTAGGTAAAATTTTCTTAACATTTAAACAATTCAATTTAGAATGAATAAATATACAGTTATACAGAATGAACAAATTTCATTTATAATTTATTTTAAATTATAGTTTTGTATAAATAATTTGTTATTGTTCTACTACAAGTTTCACAATTTTGAACTTAGCCGATTGTTTATTTAAATTTTGAAACCTCAAGATATTTTTTAAAAGATATTGTTTGTTATATTATAATAATAAGTAAGCAAATATTTCAAAAGTTTTCAATACCCAATACATAATATTACATTTCAATACCCAACAGACTTTTACTTTTAATTTATTTATATTCAAATATATTCTTATTGCAGATTTATATATTATACAATCCTGTATATTGAAAAATTATTTACAGTTAAATCATCCAATTCGTGACTGTAGTTAATCCAAAATATACATACATTTGAAAATATAAATTGAAAAAAATATGTTAAGAAAAAAAACTCTAGAGAGGAAAGAAAAACTTCAACTCTTTCTATTCTTTTTATTCATGTCTCACCAAGTAATGTATTACGCTTGGCTAAATTAAGTGCACCCAACTCTATTCTAATCTATTATTTTTTAAACTAATATATTCTCATATATTTCCACAAATTTAATTTTTCCCATTATGAAGAACTTTCACATTGCACAATATCAACATCGAAACAAAAAATAATTAAACATATCAAATAAATTCTTAATATTATTTAAAAGTTTCAATCCTAACATAACATATTTAAACATATTTTCTGCGCGTAGTGTAAACAAAGACTCTAGCTTTATAGTGTTTCAAGAGAGAGAGTTTGTGGAGGAGAAGCTCATAGAAGAGCAGAAGAAATATTTTTTTGAGGATAGGTTTTATCTAGAGGAATTTTTTTTTAGAGCTGCTTATGACAAGCACAGACTTTCACGATTAAGATGACGCAGACTACTAGCTTTCATGTTGTGCGTTGGGTATGTAGGCAAATCAAAAGAGATTTGAGAAAGATTATTGTTCTCAAATCTTAGTAGGGATAATGATGTAACCTTATCAGAGTTCTCCCATGTGCTATATGCTATATATTTAGAGTGTTTAGTCTCTTTATATTCAGAAATTCAGAGCATAGTATAAGTTCTTACACATTAGCTCATATATATATATATATATTATATATATATATATATATCAATTTATTATTTATTGAATGCACATAGAAAATCACCAAGTTTGTTAAATGCACGAGTGATGATTAAGCATAATCTCAGTCATCAAAACTGAAAGAATCAAATTTTATGATCAGACAACGTAAACACACAATCAGATGAAGATTAACTCTTCACTTAACATTACTATATTGTTAAAATTTGAGATGAACTGGAAAATTGAGAAAATATGAGTTTTAAAATCCATCCTCACAAACCTTTCACACTTACAAGTTTTTTGGGGTTTTTAAAATTATTATTAATTCTATGTTTTCATTTGTATATGTATTTTTGTATACATAATTTATTTGTCCAAATTGAAATTTAAAATACCAGATCATCGTGGTAACAATTCACAATCCAAAAACATATAATTATTAAAAAACACTTATCTTAAGTGTACAATGAATTCTAACCATATTCCTTAATAATTAAATGCAAATTATTACTCGCTTTAATACTAGCGACACAATTTTATTCCAACAACACAATTGACATAATCGAGAAATTGCACCCACTAACTAAAAAACCAAAATTCATAAACTAACAAAAATATCATTATCTCTCCTCTTATCTCTTCCTATCTCTCTCTTAAAAACTAATTTTAATTTTTTTTTGGTTATTTTACAAATAACCCTTAAAATAAACTTACTTATAGTAATTAAGCGTTGAACATTAAGCTCCATTCAAACATAACTTCGTCAATAAACCATGACAAAAGGTTACCAAAAAACTATCGTCAATTTTTTTTTGCCCAACATTCTAAAATTATTTTGGTCGAACATTATAATAATATTACAATCATTCCAAACAAGAAATATCAAATATCATAATCGGCACTTAAACAACACTTATCCGCGCGTAGCGCGGAGATTGGTTCTAGTAGATAATAATAGATTATTAAAAACACAAACTGACAAATACAATATCGATTCAACACAGCGCATGTGTGTGCAACATTCAATCGGTAAATTTAAAACAAAAGGCGGATCTAATACATAACCTTAGAATCAAGCAAGAGCAAGTCGATGCCCATGAATTCTCCACCACGGCGGACATTTCCGACCTCCCAAAAGCGGAGCAAGCGGATTTCAACGGTGGAAGAGGAGCGGCCGGTCTGCAGATCGGAGAGGAGAACCAAAACGTTAGCCATAGTTTTTTTATCTGATTAGCTTAGAACGAATGAGAAGTAGTTTCTGGAAAGAGGAAAATCATACCTTCTTTTAGTAGATTCCACCGCCTTGCACAACAAAAATATCGCGTTGAATCTACATCATGGTTGATTGATTAATGGGAGGGGGAGGGATTAAAGATGATTGATCGGTTACTGGTATCACGCAAGGAAGGAGACGAAAGATCAGCTGCTCAATGGAAGTCGCCATTAGCCTAATGTAAAACGCATCGTTCATCACGAAGTTGGTGATTAAAGTACGTCACGGGTTACACAGCAAAACGGCCCAATAACGAAAACAATCAGGCGAAGCCCGCAATTATTTACACGCTGCGTTTAAAAAAATCAACACGTGTCGGCTTTTCATCACCCTATTTGATGAGGTGGCAAAAGGAGAAGAGAGTTGTACTCTTCTTTATAATATAAGAAGATTGTAATTTGTCAAAAATGGTGAAACTGTCGCAGGACCGTACTTGTGAAGTGATTGTCATTTTTCATGTTTAGTCATAATAATTGATTACAGTATTATTTATGACTTTCAGAAAACTATATCTATCAACCGTTGTTTACTGATTTTTCTACCCATCACTGCTCTATTTTTAATTTATGGCATGGGGGAAAAAGAGAAAAAGTTATATGCAATTTTGTACTTATGATTATATATGGTGATAAATCTCCTTTGTTAAATCCAGAATAAAATAAATTATTGAATTCACAAAAAATTATGTTTAATCAAGTGGTAGTCTATTGGCAATTTCTTGGGTTTTGTGTGTATCCACATCAGTCCTACATGCGATTCTTTCTGAAAACTAAATTATTATTAATTGGTCGGTTTGGGTTTTGGTTTAAAATAGTTTATTTGGTAGATCTTCAGCTCATGACATTAATCGTACCTTCTGGTATTAGTCGAAAGATATTCTAAACTCTTTTTGGACTGACCGGATCAGCCGATAGGGTTTATCGAGAAGAAAAATTATGAATATTCAGATACAGTATAGTACTCCAACTTATGTCTTAAGAGTGATTTTCACGAGTATACCTTCCCCCGCCTATTTATTATGAAAAGCGTCAACAACTTGTGGAGAGAGAGAGAGAGAGAGAGAGAGAGAGAGAGAGAGAGAGAGAGAGGAGAGAGAGAGAGAGAGAGAGAGAGAGAGAGAGAGAGAGAGAGAGAGAGAGAGAGAGAGAGAGAGAGAGAGAGAGAGAGAGAGAGATGGGTAATTCTGACGAAGGTGATTGTCTTCCTGCTCCATCTTCTTCAGACGAACTTTCGAGCATTCTCCGGCAGGTACTTTCCCGTAGTTCGACAGCTCAACCTTCTTTCTCACCGAAGAAAATGGTTTCCTCCGCTGAGATGTTCAACCGAACCTTCACCCTCGTTCCCGGCGGAGCGGTTTCTTACGCCGCTTGTGCGGGCCCTGAAACTAGGTAAGGCAAATGTGCTTTCGAAAACAAGGTAAAACTTAACAATATTATTTGCCGTGAAACTACGCTCGCGCGCTTTTGATTTAAGAACAAAAAAAACATAGTTGTTGTTTTTTTTGCTTTTGTAATGGTAAAACAACACTACTAAAAGAGAAATGGAGCTACAAAAGGAAATTTGTAAAACCAAACATTTGATTAACTTGATGAATGCAGGCTTTAGCTGCTTTGAATGGTGTAGGCCTACATCCTCTGCGATTACCACCAACTCGACTGCCTACGCAGACAAGGATCACTGGGACCTTAGAACAAGAGCTGAACCTTGAGATTCTGTTTGGTGGTTCTCACTCGATGGTTAACCGTGAACCACCCGTAGCAACTCAGGAAATGTTCTTTTCCACAACCACTCTGCTTTGAAGACAAAGCTCAGACTGTGAAAATGATCCGAAGTCAGAAACCTGAGGCGAAGATGATTTAGAGTCTAGTCTTTGGTTATATTTGAAGGTGTTATGCTAATAAGATTTAGAACTGAACAAAACTGAGTAGCTTGATTATAATGATGTCACAAAAAAGATTGATATAAATTTAACTACATGAGATGGTTATTACAACTATCAAATGGCTATGTCTGTGAGTTGCAGCCATCCGTATGCACACCGGTCTCGGATACTTCGAGCCATGGATGCTGCTGACTGGACCGCAGGTCTTATCTTCGTCATTGCTTTCTCTACTTGAATTCTGACACCAACATCCATCTGCTTTTTTTAATTAAATGCCAGAGAGATTGTCAGGGATCTAGACAACACAAACTCATTGTGATAAAACTTGTATTAGAAGATAAGATAGTAAAGTAGAAACCTTTTCTAGAGTGCATTGTGTGTCTAATATGTGGCAGAAGTATGACAGCTGCTTGTACAAGTCTGCTTCAGTGTACTGTAATAAGACAAGGCTTGACGTTAACAGTTGTTCTATGAAGCAACAGAGATGAGATTTCTTACAAGATGAATGAGGGTATGTACCTTTCTTAAGAGGGTTCCATTACAATTAGGATAGTTTGGACAAACTGTTCCTCGTTCACGATCACCAAGCAGACGGGAGTTGGGGGTGCGAGTCGTGTGCTTGCAAGACTCATCGTCACACTGTCGAAGGCAAAATGTACAAGAAAAACTCATGAGCCTGACTTAATAATGACGATGTTCAGAATTATGGATATAAAGGAGGCAAGTGAAAAGGTTTTTTACGCACCATCATTATGCCTTTGTAGTACATTGACACAAACCCATCGATCTGCCTTTTCACCTGGAATGCAAAGATAACAAGTTAATTACCAAACCAATTGTTCTACAGGCCAGATCAACAAAGCTTCCCTACCTGGTTAGATATCATTGCAGGGGATATTCTTCCCGTGTTACCACCTGGCTCACATTTCGGGCATTGCAGCTTAAGCCAGAATGTAGAATCAGATTCCTCTGTTTCAGATTTCTTACTGATCGAGGCACAAACTGAGCTAATAATAGATGGACAGTTGAAAGCAGCAGAGCAGCTGGGGCATGCTAATGCTAAAGGCTCGCAGCTTTTGTATCTGCGTTTTTTTTACATGTAAATTACGTTGTTGCGGATCTTGAATTCTAATATATAGCAAATCCTGGAGAAAATATATCATAGGGAGGAAGTATGATTGCAAATTACAAATGAGATAAAGATATCATTACCTTTCTTCATCGCTTGTAGCAAACAAGAGTGATGTAGAAGGATCACTGCCAGTAGCATCGTTTGATCTGCTTCGATACTATTGTATACATTATTTACAAACATTTATCAGAATTGAGAATCATCGTATATGGAACTGGAGATTGGGTTAAATGAAAGCTGTTTTACCTTTGATGGGTCAAGTCCTAAACACTCGGCTAACCTCTCAGGACTTGTGCCCTGAATCTCTGCGCATAAACGAGACACCACAGGATGAATCTGTTGTGCCAAGTAGTAATCTATGTCAACCAACCATTTGCTGTCTTTTGATTTCACCTCATCAGGATGCCTAGCACGTTCGGCAATCCCTGCTGAGCTAGCAGAGCTAGTATTACCCTGCACAGAGAAAGGGTAAACAATTTAGTAGAAAGACGATTTGGTTCGGATTGTATTAAGCTGGCCTTTAGTGCTGCGAACCTGTTCATAGCAGATTATATATGGTACAGTGTCCTTAGCATTGAAACCTTCTTTATAACCATGTTGCCTCATTCTGAGAGCGACCTGAGAAAAAAGAACGGTTCAACCGCAAAATCAGAGTTCAGTGGAAGTATGAAAAGTACAAACTTTAAGTCCTGTTCTTTTGGTTAACTCCGAAACCAGCGGCAGCGTCTGAAAAATTAATTATAACCACCGCAAAACACAACCCAGCGCATCACTCATGAAACACCGCCAGCCTGTTTCTCTTGACGCTGCGGCTGATCGCGAGGAAGAAAAGGGACGCTGAATTTTTTAGCGTCAGCTGCGTCCTATATTTTGTTCTTTCGGCAATTTATTAGCGTCCATTTGAAATTTCCGTGCCGTTAAATTTCCTTCCGTGGCATTGCAATTTTCAGACGCTCCCGCTGGTTCCGGCGTTAACCAAAAGAACAGGGCTTTAAGCATAATTCCGGTGAGCAATAATGCAAATAATAGCAGCTCTCATACTCACTTGAACGTGTGGTTGGCTTTTGGAATCTGGATAAGCTTCTGGTGACTTAGTCAATGCCTTGGTGATGACATACTTCTCAAGTGCAACTTGCCCATTTCTCATTTCCTCTTTTATCTGTTGAATGGACAAAGCATACATGCATGGATGATAAAGAAGAGCAAACTAATTAACAAAGGTTAATAAATAGAGGTTAGCAAAGATTACCTTCATAAGCTCGTTATGAATTGCTTCAACGACATCATCACATGGCCTGCAAAGAAGACGAGACTCTTGTTGTTCGTTGCATGGAAAGTAAAAATAATGTTAACACAGTGTATTAGAACATACCCTCCATGCAAGATCTTAGCCAAGCATAAATCTCCAATTTCCTTGGAAAGTAAGCTCCAATCTCGACGAACCATGTCCACACCTTTTCTTTCAATTTCCTGCATTGAGAAATCATATATTAATAGTTCCCAAACGTTGTCTAAAAGAAAAGGTAGTCAGATTTTAAATGAAATACTACCTCGTAAATCTTCCCGTCCTTGATCTGCAACTTGACGGCAGCATATTTCTTTTTTCTAAGAAGAAGCATCCTCTTATATATGCCATCACAGTCAATTTTCAGACATCTATACTTCTTATTGACCTAGAAAATGAAAGCGAGAAGGTGAGACCCAAATCAAATGTCTGCTCTTTCACAATAATTTGTCTATAATTTGCTCCACGAAGCATCACCAACGAGAACATTATACTGATTTGAGTTCTTCATTGTGTGATGTTTCATGCATCAAGGTTGCAAGTATCTAATACATATTGGTTTGATAAATAGAAAGGTTTGAATTAAGAGTGAAAGGCTGGAAACAAATATATTAGCCAACCTACCTCTTGGATGACTTTTGTTTTTATGGCTTTCACCTCTTCGATATCATCTAGTCCACTGTGAATCATGATTGAATCTGTGTCACCATAAATCACCTGCGTAATAGCAAGATGCTTAGTTCTACAACTGATAAAGAGAAATGCGTACAACTGAAATGCATTTCGTGGGACTAGTATAGGAAAAATACCTCTAGGTTTAAATGATTCTGGACAAGATCCACGGTTCTTTGCAGGATCTCCCTTCCCTGCAATGTTAGGGAATTAACCGGATTACACACGAGAATAGAGAAAAAAGCAAAGAAATTTTAGTAACTAGAAAACTAAGAGAGCATAACTTACCTGCAGCGTAATGAGCTCTGCTAAAGGCTTAGCGTAGAATCTTGAATTGGAAAACCCCAGACAACCATACATACTGTGTTTAGAATGAATAGGAAAACATTAATAAAAATGTGGTGAAAGTGTATTTCATAGCCAGCACAAACTAAAACCGTAAATACAAACCTATTGGCTGTGAGCTTTAATGCCTGCTGCCTAATGTCAAGCTCCCAGTACTTGAGACCTGTTTCCTTTGCCATCTTTAGTTTGACGCTTTTCCTTATACTGACCAAATGTTCCATCAGCTGAAACAAATACATACAGTGAAATTGTCATCTAATCTTTATTAGACTGGGCATAACAGAACAAGAGAGAAAATCATAGTGGTACTAAGAAATGCTAGAGCTCTAGTTCAGAAGATGATGTCAAGGTTAGTTTTATTGAAGTACAGAACGCAGCAATCACTAATACAATACTGAACAGCTGGGTCGTTTTAATTTGAGGATTTTCCACATACACCTTTAGAGAAAACGAGACAAACTAATACTTCTGGTGAGTTTTTATTTCTTTCTATTAATTTCTGACTGGTTTGGGGTGACTTCCAGATTTGGTGTTTGACAAGGTATAAACAGATCGCGTACAGAGCTCAGTAAAGTCACAATAGAAAGCAACTAGTGTAGTGGTGAATATACCTTTGGAAGAATTCCAGGTGTCTGACTCGACGGTAAACGAGGAACTCCGTCTTCTGATCGTGGTATGGTCGTGAAACAGATATTATATTCCTGAAAATACCATGAGCGTTATCTACAAATCAAAGGAAACAGCCATCCAAAGGCTTGAAGAATAGAAAACAGTCTGCTAACCTGTATAATAGACGGGTAAAGACTATTGAAATCAAGAAGCAAAACATATTTGTCATAGAAGCCTTTCTTTGGCTCCAAGACCAGTCCACCAGCGTAGGCTGGACCTTTCTTTGTTTTGTTGCCCTTAGACGGATCATTTTCCAAAGCCAGGTCAGCATCCAATTCATCAACATTGTGGTCCTCCGGACCGTGATTCATTCTTCTTTTTGATGACTTTATTTCCTTCATACGTTGTGAAAGTTTGTCTGGGAGGATGTACTTCTTTGAGTAGAATGTATGTAGTAAGTAGTATTCAATTCTTTGCGCCCTGGCTCCCTGGTCACGAACCCAAAAAAAACATGAGTGTCCAGCGCATAGAGAGAGATAGGGGAGCTGAAACAGGAGTCATAACCTGAAGAGTTTTTCCCCAAAGATTGCCACTTATGTTAGTTAGCTGTAGTGTGAGTGGAAGAACACTTAGATGAAACATGAGCTCCATGGCTAACCACGCATCTGTCTCACCACACTCAATCTGAAACGAAGACAGGCAAAATGTTATAACTAGCATCACTCATCCACCTACGTCAACTGATGTTTATCTGCAAATTATTTTGTTTCTACGTATGACTGGATTATTTCGTTTGCAAGGAATTATAAGCTATCGTCCCCCGTGCGGTAGTTACAGCTCGTAAGCATACAAACATTGAGTGGACTAATTGAAGAGCTTACAAGTTCCACAAGTGTTTTAGATGACTGAAACATTTTGGGAATGTCATTCGGCGGTATCTCTTTCCTGTCCCGGTTTAGCTGTGTCTTTGAAAGATCTGTTAACGAATAACTGACCTGCAACAACGAGAAGCTTATAAGCGAGGGAGTAAGCTTCAGCTCATTGCTTGTAAGAGTTGAACATCATACCTGATTCAACAAATCACGAGAACATAGATCTGTATCACACAAGAGTCTTCCAGCAATGCAAGACATGAGCCCTGGTGTAGCACCGGACCCAGAATTAGTGTACCCTTTAAGCTTAGGCATGGAAGAGCGTTTGAGACGGCCAATTTTGGACCACATGCTACTCAAAACTTTGCAAGCCTGCATAGCAATGATCAGTTTTCAAAAAAAGAAGTGATGTTCATATGATGAGTAATATACCATCACGTCTTCCGGAGCACGTTTTAGTTCCGTCAGAGGGAATGAAAAAGCACATCTTAGAAGATTTTAGTGGTAAAATAGTATTTGCTTTACCTGGGCTCTTTGGAGAAGGACATCCAGATCAAAACCTGATATATTATGACCCACAAGAACATCACTGTCCAATTTGTTCAGCTCCAGAAACAGTCGATTCAGCAATGCTCTTTCACTGCAGTAAGAAAAGGAAAAATGTTGGATGAAGCAACATGAACTGCCAAAGATATATGGATCATGAGCACAGCCTATACAGCAAAGTGCTGCGAAATACCTATTTTCAAAACTTAAAACACTGCAGCCGTTCTTTGAATTTCTGTCCGCCACTTCTTTTTTCCAACCAATTGGGTAACCGGTTCCTTCAGGATTCCTAACAACAGTGAAATGACTCAGAATACCAGACCTCTTTCTTTCTGGACCTGGCATTGGAACATCAATCTGAAAGACCATGAAAATCAAATGTCAAGCTACTCATGTCGACATAAAAGTGCCATTTGAGCAAGAAATCTCGTCACAAAACCAGCTTAATACAAATAACTACTGGTGAATGGTAATGGCACGATCATACTTAAGAATATTGTGGTAAAACCATCGAGGTGAAGCAGCAAATCCATATTCTTCACAAAGAGAAACAACGGCTAAAGCATTGGTCAAATGTTATAGAACAAACCTTGGCGTTGTGAAAGCAGAGAACAGACGCAGAAACAATTTCGCTGATGTTCTGCTTTTCATTGACTATAGTCTTTAAATTTATGGCTGTAACTACAGCAGGAGGATGAACAATTTTTTCCTCCGAAACTAAAACAGTGATAACCTTGGGAGACTCAACAGTAACCTCAAACTTACACCAGCTCACCTGCACAATTGTCAAGTCCACATTATTGGAGATATATAGAACTAAATATCACCGCTAAGATGGTTATGGCAGTTGTTCAGAAAAAAAAGATGGTTATGGCATTTTTTTCAAGGCCTTACTCGTTGAGAGGGTGAATTGGTAGAAAATTTTGAAATTTTGAGCCAAGACGGTCCCATGATCTTCCTTTTAAGGATAAAAAGCTCCAAAGCACTGCAAATGAATTAAATTAATAAGCAGAGAAACTTTGCACCGCACCAAATTTTTGACATAGCAGCACACACATTAACTAAAAAGCTTGCAAAATATCAGCAAATGCAAACTAAACTGATCGACTATCAAATACAGAGAAAGGTAATGAAAATCAGCAGTAAGAAGCTTAAACCTGGTGTGAGAGCCAAGGACAGCGCTAAAAGACTCCCCTTTAAGGTCTTCTGGAAGTGGAGGATCCTATGACAACAACAAAAAAAGCACAGTGTCTCGATGTTGAGATGTGCGAAAGTTCACAATAAAAGAGAACTTTTAGTCTGACTCAAAGATGAAATGTACCTTAAATGGATAATTTATCTTCAAGACATATTGTTCGCCAACAGGCACATCAGGCCTCTCAAATGCATAGTTTCTCTGGTATTTGTCCACGGAGAGCAGAATAGAGAGTTAAAAGAAAAGTTCTACTACTATAATACATGAAAAGTAAGTAAATACCCAAACCTTGACAAGTGCCATGCTATAACTTGAAACATTGAGTTGTAACAATTGCTGAGAAACTTCTTTCTTCAAATTTGATGCCATTTCCTGAGAAGACAAGATCAAAAACAATAAATAATAGAGGATAGGATGTTGCTTCTTCCTAGCATGTAACACAGGTAGTCAAACTCACATGTAACTTCCCCCGGAAGGATTCAGGAGAAAGTTTCGAGTCTTTCACCTCTTGCTCGAGCGTGATTAATTCATGGGAAGGAAATACGGAATCATTGGGGATAGCATAAACACATCTCTGGATATTCTTAACTACCACAGAGCAACTCTTGTACGTGTCTCCCATCTTAACCTGAATTGTACATAGAGGACATCCAAATCAACTCTCTAGATTTAACCTTTAAAGCAGAAGAAAAATGGGTGAAAAAATCCCAAAAGACTCACCTTCCCAAACAAATATATTGTGCCCATACTCGCCCCAAAGGCCTCCTCGTAAGCGTCAAGAATGTAAAAACGAAGTGAACCATCAGCATCCAAATCAAATTCCGACTGCCCTTCAGAGTTAGAACTAAGTGAAGCCCCATCAGTTCCACCTTTACCCATCGCTTCTTTCCAACCAGCAGTGGCGCTTAGAGCCGAATCCTTCTCTTTCGTATCAACTGTCGCATTCAATGTATACACCTCCTTAACTTCTGACTCAGCCTTCGCTTCACTTTGTCTCACATCATTTGATCCATCCTCTATAACACCACCACTCCCAGGTAACTCCATCTTCTCAGAATCACCCTGAGGAGTGACTTCAGATTCTGTCACAGCTTCTTCTTTCAGCTCTTTCATCAACTCCTTCTCCATGAAAACACGATCACTTGTGGGTTCTAAAACCTGCATAGGCACGCTCGAGGTAACAGAAACCACATTTTTGTTCCTAGAGAAAGTAATCGGAACTGTAGTAGATGGTTGTTTCCTTCTCCTATGCCTTTCTCTATCCAAATCATCAGGAGTCACCTCAGCTAAAACCTCATCAAGAATACCCTCGCATTTCACCTTATCAGTCTCTTTCCCCTTCTTAAAACTCGAAGACGTGAACATCGAAGAAAGCCTCCCTTCACCTGTAATAGTAGCCGCAGCCTTAAGCGCCGGATTCACCTTCTTCACCTGAGGCTGCTGTTCTTTCGCCTTCTTCTTCTCACCTTTCTTCTTCCTCAGCCTCCCGCTAAATCCACCACCACCGTCGTCCGATTCATCCGTCGAATCAGGCCCACTGGGCTTCGTGAAATCCTCCTCCTCGCCTTCGTCGCCGTATCCCAGATCCCCGTCCTCCCCGTCGTCGACTACGAATCCGCGAGCCTCCTCGCGCCGTCGGGACACGATCGATTCGTACTCGTCGTCGTCTACGGTGTCGAAGATCGGTTCTTCTATCCTGATGTCGTAGCCACCGCCTGAAGCTGCTGATAGATTCCGACGTCCTCCTTCCCGGATCGCTTTCAGCCGCTCTAGGGCTTCCTTCCGAGTCGATGCCTCCGCGCCTCTGCTTCGCTTTCGGCCACCCTCCGTCGAATTATCGCCGGACATTTTTTTTTTTTTTGGTTTCTACTGATTTGGGGGGTTTTTTTTTGCGAAGCTGAGTGTCTGAAATGGGTTTTACATCTGCGAGATGGCGGGAAAATCGATATGATGTTGGCGCCCTCTATCTGCGAGATCCGGGACCCGCGAGATCCGAATGGACGTTGATACTTTTCAACCCTAATAAGCTTAACTTTAATGGGCTTTATTTTTTAATAAAGCCCCATAAAACAAGGGCGCTCAGAGAAGCCTATTGGGCTTGAAGTTGACAAGCTTTGGAGAAGCTAGAACGGTGAAGAGACTGGAGATTCCACGAGAGTTGCGTGAGAACGTGGATTATGGGGTTTGTGAGTTGGGTTGATGGCGAAGAAGCTTTCGTGTGGTGGGCACGAGCCTTGTCCAAGAGTCTTAAGATCTCCAAGATTATACTTTATTCGTATAATTGCTGTGCATACAGATATGATCTTTACTTGAAGCATATTCCTTAAGAATAGAGAACGAGAATTAAGACAAGGACTGATGAAATCAAAATTGGTATTTCCATTACTGTAGGCATCAAGAATACAAGAATTGGTATCTACATCTGCTACAATTTCTTTCTATTAACAAAGATTTATATAAACGAATTTAATTAGAATCGTCAGATATGATCCCCTGTTTTTTTAGTGACTACAGTCACCGTACGACGACCCAGTTATTGGTGACAGTCCAATCAGGGGTCAAATCAGTCGCCAGAGTTGCAACTCTCTCCTCCGTCGAACCTAACGGATGATATTGCCTAGAATCGGAGGAAGCAGAAACCCAATCGCAAAATTCAAATGGGCATCTCGGCGATCCGAACAGGTCATCTGTTTTCAATTGAACAACGACTTCTTCTTCTTCTTCAAAATCGTCGTGATCAAGATCGACGGCTACGAATGGATGGTTTACAAGCATCTCAGCCGTCCATCTCCTCTTCGGATCTTTAACGAAACATTTGGACAGAAAATCTTTTCCGTGTTCCGACAAGCCCTCGGGAATCATCGGAACCTCGTCTCCGACACCGATGCGTATCAACAACGACATGAAGTGCGATCCTTCTTTAAAACTCCACGCCGTTTCGCCACTAAACATCTCAACAACCGCGCATCCCAAAGCCCACACGTCAGCTTCTGATCCGTACTCGTTATCGTTAACTGATTCCGGCGCCATATACAACGGCGTACCTCTAATCTGCACCCCTTCCCCCGTTGACGCCGTTACTTCCCCCGCCCTCTTCGCCAATCCGAAATCCGCAATCTTAACGGCGCCGTCACCGAACAACAGAATATTCCCGAGTTTTAAATCGCAGTGAGCGAATCCTTTCGCGTGGATGTGTCTTAAACCACGAAGCACCGATCCCGTGTGGCGACGCACGGTGGACTCCGGTAGACCCTCACCTTTTAATTTCTTGAGATGGCTCGCCAAGCTTCCTCTCGAAGCGTATTCCAAAAACAAGTTGTGCATCTCTCCGCCGTTCTCCACCGTCCGATCCTCACCGAGACACCGTACGATCTCGTCGCAGTCGTTTCCGAGTGTATCGAGAACCCATTTCTCGTTAGCGAGGGAAGCAGCGCCATGCGAGTCTGCAGATTTAACGGCCATAACTTGAGGAAATGCGCCGGAGAGGTTGTTGGTCGGCGTCGCTAGACTAACTGTAGAAAAGGTTCCGTATCCGATGGTTTCTCCTCGAACCCAATCCATTCGAGACAAATCTCTGATGAAGTTTATGTAATGAATATGTAAAGCGAGTAGAGAGAAAAGATGAAACAGAGCAGAGCATGAAAAACGGTTAATGGTTCCTCCTGCTGCGAGTTCCTCTATATATACAGAGTTTTTTTTTGTATAAATAAAATAATGAAACAACTTGTTATTAATTTTGTAAAGTTTGAATTTTTGGGAAGTAATTAATGCACGTGATGAAAGCAGGTTTTTCATGGCTAAGGCTACGTGATATTTTCATTTTTTTTAGATTGGATAAACAAAATACTATGGCCCGACTATTGTTTTGATGACTTTAGTATCTATCACTATATCATATATCTGTTGTACACAACACAACATATGTTTTTCCAATAAAAATCAGAAATAGCAGATTAGTAACATGCTTGACACTCAATGAGATCATTGATCGTTATTTTTGCTATAAGAGTAGTCGGTTATATTAAACTTACGTTGAAAATCAAGTTATGTAACTCATTTTTTTTAACGACAGTTATGTAACTCATCTAGGTTTCAGAACACTTAGTTATGCTTGCAGGAGATATTATATAAAATTACTGAAAACGTATTACCAGAGATCGTGATGAGAGAATACATATAATAAATCAATTTATGACGTGAATGTGTATACTTGAAGAAGAGATGTATGTTTTTGACCAAAAAAAAAGAAGAAGAGATGTATGTTTAAATATTCATATTTCCCCGCCTGTAGCTGTGAAAAGAGCTAAGAAATGTATATTTTACACACGCAAAAATATTGTTTTCTTTAGTCTGGAAGTCCTCCTTTCATGTTTTCTGTTGCTGGGCATATAATAGATTATCCTCGTATATGCCACACCTTCATAGCTGTCACTGACTGATTATAGTCACACTAGTAATTCTCTAAACACACTGACAACTTAATACTGAGTATAATAATTTAAGGTTTTCGCACAAATTTAAAAATCTTTGATTATAAATCCACACTTTCTCAACACTAACACGTTTCCATAAATATGATATGACCAAATCGTAATCCAAATATGTTCAACAGATGTTTACTGAAGTTTGCACTTCAATAAATCGGTCGAATATGTAGAAAAATTCAAAAGAAATTTCATTAGGAAAAGAATTAGAGAAATTGGTGGAACTACACCTAAATGGATCATATATTTGTCATATGACCTCAAGCATATAGTCCACATTTCTATGACCATTTTACCCCTCTGTACTATTTCTCTTAGATCTATAGACTCTATTGCATGACAGAGAAAAACATTCTACACATTGGACAATTAATTGTCTCATAGCTTTTCAAAAAAAAAAAAACAAAATAAAGCTAGTTGTGTATTAATGTTTCTGTCCAGAACATCAAAAAGACATTTATTCTTGTTTCTACAATCATCCTAGTTTAATATTTCTACCAATATTTTTCATTCTTTTCATCCCAACATTTATAATCCCAAAATCCTCTCACTCTCCATTTTTGTTAAATCCTTTAAATCTTTGATATCTATTGTTTCTTTCTGCCCTAATTGTGCATTCAATGTAGGGAATTTTTCTTCCTTGAGCCTGAAGAGATGGACGGATTTCTTATGCAATTTAACTTTTGAGAAGACTCGGCCGTTGAAGAAAATCTGCTATTCTCGGGTCCATTTGGACAACATGTCGTTGCGATTAACAAGATTGGTATAATGTAGAGGTGATAGTTCATACATATACTGGTTTGAAGTAAGTACAACATAGGTCCGCTAACTTTGTTTGATTATTGATAATGGTTTTTTAACGGTTAACAAGATTGATAAAATATAGAGGTGATAGGGCAAGCATATACTTTGTTTATGTTAAATCAACTTATAGTTGCTAATATGTCTGTTGAGGGATACATGTCACTTTAGCGGTTAACAAGATTGATAAAATAGAGAGGTGATAGTATACAGTGTACTGGTTTAGAGTTAATAAATTATTTATCCGCTAAGCTTTTTAGATATGGCTATGTATCCGCTAATTTGATGGCGTCAGTGCACCCCAATGTTTATTTATGGATAACTATCTTTTTGCGATTAGCAAGATTGGTAGAATGTAGAGGTGATAATTCATACATATACAAGTTTAACGTAAATACAATATATATCAACTAACTTTGTTTAATTATGGCTAACTGTATTTTTAGCGGTTAACAAGATTCATAAAATATAGAGTTGATAGAATATGCATATACTTTGTTTATGTTAAAAACAACTTATAGCTGCTAATTTGTCTGTCGATCGATACATATCCATTTAGCGGCTAACAAGATTGATAGAATAGAGAGGTGATAGTATACGATATATTGGTTTAAGGTTAATAAAGTTTTTATCTGATAAGTTATTAAGATATGGCTATTTATAATTTTAACCGCTAGGATGACACATAGTGTTTACATATTTAGTCTTGTTAATTGATGTGTTATTTTATAACAGTCTTTATGTGCACTCGTTGAAGGTGGTTGTCAAGTAAATTCTAGATGATCCGTATACGGTCAGCTGGAGCCCATATGTCCTCAAATCAGTGGCATCTCAGAAAGTATGTAGTTTTGAAGACCTTTTCGGTTTTGAGATGTAAAGGAACCCTCAAAATCGAAGCCCAACCGATGCAGCCGTCATGAATGTCCTATTGATTGAAGCTCATGCAGATTCGGTGTCGATGGATGTAAGTTATCACTCCTCGCGTTCTTCCAAACTCCGTAAAGCAACTGATTCTTAAATTTCATGAAGATCTCTCGAAGTAGTGGTTGGTCAGTTTACTACAGACTTTGTTTAAGATTTTAAGGATTATTTGTTTCTTTATGCACACTATCGACTTTTTCATTTTTAACGGATAATTCATGTGTACTAGTGGACCATTATATTTTATTCGTTAAATCAAATCGTTAGGCTTTAAAATAGTGCTTGATCGCTTAGTCATTAACTCAAATCATTAGTCGGTAACAAGATATCTTCCCAAAATGATCAATACAAATAACCGATTATTAGATGTATTAACATGGAATTTAGGTGATCAATACACTATATTTTTTGTCGCTAAATCAGCTTAATACATCCAACATACATCTTGTTCGCTTGACCGTTAACTCAAATTGTTAGTCGGTAACAATATGTCTTACCAAAACACAACTCCAAATTTTAACCTATCTTAGTAATACTAATCACTAACACTCATCTATGAAATACATCGAAGTGGTGGTCCTAGAAGAAGACAATGTGTCGAGGTCAAATAAACCATCACAAGATATTAAATATTGTCTAATTCCCGGTCACGCTAAAAACATCAATACTGAATGCCAGGTTAGTTATCTTTGTAATAGTGTAGATAACTGTTAAATGGATTATTACTCTCTACCTTGTTGATTAGCGTCGTGCTTATTTACCGGGTTTAGTTGTTATTTTGTTCACACTCTTACCCTATGTTTATTTTTTACCGTATTTTATGTAGGATCCTATGCAGAGTAACATAAAGTGTTAGACGCTACAAAGTTATTTACAACCTTGGTTTATATCCCATATATTGTTTGTTGAAGTCTCATTTTCCTTGTTAACTTGGCTAGTTACGGCTATTGGGTAGCTTATCTTCAGAATCATGACCAGATAACTCAGTCGTTGTTTGTTAACTTCATTGTTACCGGCTAACTATGTTTTTAAATGTTAAAAATATTTAGTTTACACCATGTATATTTGTTTCTTTTGTTGCTTGTTAACTTTGCACTTTCCTGCTAACTCGTTCAATTACAACCAAAGAACACATAATATGATCCCAACGAATTGATAATAACAATTAGTTACTTCATACATGTATTGTTAGCTGATATATAATATGATACCAAAGAATTGATAATTGGTTTCTATGATATCACAAGAGACTTGACGTTCATTGATATATGGTTTGTGTAGATGATAAATGGTTGAATAAATAACTTGTGAACTTGTACATTTTTGATACTTAGTTTGTTAGATGGCAAATAGGTTGATACATAGCGTGGATTAATAAGTTGTTATCTGATACATTATTTGTACTAGCTAAATCAGCTAACATAATGTGTACTCTCTAAATTCTAGAGTTACACATAGTGTAAACTAGGTAACGTTTGGCAATAACAAAAGTTAACTGTTAATATATATTGGATGTGTAACACAACATATTAGCTGTTATTGAATATCTTATGGGTAATATAATCTTGATTTGATTTTCACTGTTTTATCCAATAGTCCATTGTCTGCTCTGCTGCTGATCTCTGCAGTCTGTCACATGTTTCTGAGTTCTGACGCACGCCTCTGACACACACCTCATCTCTGCAGAATCTGTATTTGATAAAGTAAGGGCATTTTAGTCCGCACAGTATCAAAATATTACTTCTTTTTGAGTTATTCATTGTCATGGTCATTTGACCAATTTGTATCTTTCCTAGGTATATTACACAAATTATCTCGTTATATAAGCATTTTAAGAATAGAAAGGGTGTATACATAAAAAAAGTTTGATTGGTTGTCATGTTTATGTATTTATTGTTCTCGTTATATAAGCATTAAAATGATTTCTATATCAAAATACTATAGAGGTGGTATATCTAATCTTTAAGCTATTTCATCGTCTATGTTTTGTTACCACTACATTATAACAAGATTCTTGATCAAATATATAGTAAGAGATTACGGATGAAACCAAGTGGTGGCAATATAGTGGCAATCTTTTGGGTTTGGTGCGTATTCATATTAATTACGAATTCGATTTTTTAAAAACTAAATTATCATTATTTGATCAGTTTGGGTTTGAATTTTGACCTAAGTGATTTATATAGTGGATTACAAAAGATGATTAATATATCTATTAGAATTAGTCGGAAAGTATTCCAAACTCGAATCAGATAGTATAATAGTCAGTCTACTATGTATTATAAAATCCGTTCATCCCAGAACCAAACCGACCAGATAAGTCGATAGGGTGTATCAGAAAAAAAACGGGTGAACCAGACTCTCATCATAATGTATGTTGTCCAATTAGATGCACATATTGCGGTTTGTAGTTAAGTCATGGCCATCCAATTACCAATATGATTCGACCAAACCCAGTAGATATTTTTTTAGACATTCTCTTTGGACCATCGGTACTCTAAAACTATATAGCAAGTTGGCGTTGTAACTAACTTTTGGTCAATCCAATAATCAAACCCTTCTCCGATGGAGGCGTTTTCTAAGACCATCCGCAACGCGGTGTACGTAGGCCTGATCCTTAAAAATATTAAAATATTGATTTTTTTTGTTACCGTTTCGGATCGAAGCCGGAAAATCTTAACTTAAAGATTGATCTCAGCTGAATTTTGTTACTGTGTCGCGGATTCATGACACGTAGCGGTCCATAATTAATTTGTTTTTTTGTTTTTTCAATTAAACAAAAAAAAGAAAAAATCAATAAAAATTTAAAAATTAACGTACAGACTCACGATTGCTGTTGCTCTAACATTTTCTTATTATGATATTTTCCGCCGTTATGTCTCTTAAATATCATTGACTAAATAGAATATTTAGCTCTAAAATATTTAAGCGACCTCTTACGGGCACCAGCTGCGAGAAGCCGAAAAAAATGGAGTTTTATTTAAAGTCTAGGCCAAGTTACCTGTTTTGTGAGAGTTTTAGGCCAAGTTACCCTTTCTAATAATATCAAAACATATTCATATAGTGACGCTTCAATATAAAAGCCAATAAATAAATAAAAAGCCTTCCGACAATCATTCTTATTTTTAGCCAAAAAATATCATTCTTATTTTATTATTCACATCTATCATATTATGTTTCTATGAAGTTACTTCATGGCCAACTTGCCTGCACAAGTCTGGATTCCTATGGGCATGACTTCATAAAATCATACAAAAAACATTAACGTTTGATATCCTCTATTTTAAAGTAAAAAAATAAAAATAACTCGAGTTTCATATTCATTTTTAATAGCAACAATACAATTAAAATATGTTGTATTCAAAAATTAATTAAAAGATACGCATGAAAGCGCAGGACTGGGAGAGAGTGCTTCGTACCGAAGTCATTCGACCACAGACTTTCGCAAGTTGCGGCGGCTCTGAATTTTATTTCTGCAATACCTAACAATACTTTTACATATCCAATTAAATATAATTAGTCTATGTGATATTTTGTAATAAAATAGTATATTAGATGTTTTAATGGACCATGACGAACGGCAACACGCAGACAAGTTGAAGAGAGAAAGGAAAATTGTTACCATCGTAGCGTAACAGTCAGTAGGTAACTTCGTTACCATCACATGCTTCCATGTTCCTTCATTTATTACTTTTTAGTTTTTACAAGAAATAAATTACACAAGACTACGACCTAGAAGTTTAAAACAAAAAGGGAATCAAACATATGCTCAAATTTATTTTTCTTCTTCTATACTTTTTGTTTTGAATATTAAATTATTTATGAAAATATACTGCTAGGGAGGGGGACATGGACGCGATCTCTAGCCATTAGATTGGATGGAGTTGCGATCTCCATGGCCCTCTGTCTACTACAACTTGCTTTGGCTATTAAATAAAAAATATGATACGACATTGACGATTGGTAAAATATATATATGATCATGAATGATTGTAAGAAATCAAGTCCATCTCCAATAAAACACAAAACACCAAATTGGGTGTAACATGAATAGTTTTACATCAAATCTTTAAAATATATATTTTCCTATGTTTCATTTAATAATATAATTTAATTACTGTCCAATTTATTATTAGACATAAATATATTATATTATTTGTATTTTAATTTATTTTCACGTAATTAAAAAATACATATTTTCAGATTTATTTTTAAAATGAATCACTAAATGACTTTATCATTTATCACTTACAAATAAAAATATAAATAATAATCTAAATATTATAAAATAATTATCTATCATTTAAAACTGATAAAAATTAAAAATGTAAAACTGAAATATCAAATAATATATAATATTTTGTCTAATATTTGGTGTTACTGTCAAAGATGACAAAATAAAGTACGATACTAAAACACTAAATTTTGTGTAATTTCAGTTTTAAATTTTGTGTAACTGTTAGAAGTACCTAAAAATATTTATTTTACCAAAAAAATAAAGATACATAGATTAAGGAATAATTTTTTAAAAATATATACACTCTTGACTCTTGAGTAAAAGAGAAAGGTGAAGGTTTAATGGATACGAACCAACACCGCCAGGCGACTTGGAGGGATTCACTGAATCCGAGGAAGAGAGTTGTCATCCTTTTTCTTGCTAGTTTTTTGTTGACATTTTTTTTTTGAAGATTTTTTGTTGACATTTTTTCTTGTTAATTTATTAAAGAGAAATCACTTATAATTTCCGGCATAACTAATTTATCGTTGACATATATACGAATTAGAAGAAAAAAACGGCGGCCCAAGGTTTATTTCTTGGAGATTTCATCAAATACTTTTGCATTTTAAATTTGCGAGGCATCTTCATATACAATTCTTTCTTAGTTCCTTTTTTTTGTCAACTCTTCATATACATATCAACTTAAAAATCTTTTGTTAGAGGATGTGGTACCACAGAAAATAACTTTATTATGTAGCATATTAGTATATTCCTTGATTTATCTATAGATTCTATAAAATTCAAACGTCAATTGAAAAAGAAAACTACAACTTATGATGTAATCCTCAGTGACAATAAATTTACACCACATAATATATAAGTCGATAAATGTGTCGATCCAAGCAGAGTTTTAACTAGATCCTTTGAAGAGATACGCATAAAAAGGTTAAAATTAGATGGTAATAGTTAGTTGCCTTGTTGAGACTAGTAAATAGTAATTGATTTGTGTTGGACACTTTTGCTGGCCGCTGCAAATTGATTATCGACTGAGTTCATATACAAGCTAAGTCTGTTTTAAGGTATAATGAAAACAGAAAAGAGGATGTATAATTCATACACGAGTGGATTTATAAAGTCGAATCAGATTAGTTGGTTTGTTCCACGTTTAAGTTAACCTTGTAGGCAAGTCAATTGGGGTCCTTTGAAGATGTCCACAATCCTAAGTTTTGTAATATTCCTTTTAACTTGGAATTTTAGATTGACCCCTTTGAACGAGGAGAGGACAAGTCAAATCACAACCTTTATCATTGCATAATCTTTTATATTAACTGCATGCATATAATAAAGTCATATCTAATATATACATTTTGGTAACAAGTACGATTAATCTTTTTTGTCAGATTCAGATTTAGGTCATCTGAAACCAAACGCAACCAGCCGCCAAACGCAAGTTCATGCATTTTAATTTAGAACACGTTTCTCTTCAAATCCACCATAAAGTTGGGTCAAAGGCCATCCCTAAGACATACCAAATCCAAATTCTTTTAACTTTCTTCGAAGTTGAGAATTTTATACGAAAAAGGCAAACACAAGCCGTCTCTTGACTATTCATGATAAGAAGAGATTTTATTACACACGTGCGTGTTATAAGACTTGTGGTCGTCTGGAGAACAGTTCTTCTACGTAGTTTGTACACGTGATGATAATGAGTAATCTTCTTTTTTTTTTGGCAAACGACTACAACTCTTATAACACACCCAAAAGGCCAAAAACTCATAAACTGGGCCAAAAGAACCGGCCCGATAACGCAGCTGCCCAGCAGGTAATGAAAATCACATTCGAAAAGTCTACTGTATATTTCTTTTATTTATTCGAACATTATCTGACACAGGTAGGTAAATCCAAACACATGTGATACTTCCCGGTTTTAAGTTCGTGATTAACAGTACAGGAAAACAATTTAAAACCCACCGACAAAAAGACACGAGATAATAAGTAGCAGTAATACATGTAGATAGATAGCACTCGAATAATAATCCCCGGGTTTAATTAAGTCAAATAAACGTAATTAAATACGGTTTACTACACGATACATTGAAATCGAACGGAACACTACAAACAGAGTTCGTTGATACGAAAATACCAAAACACCCATGGATAATGCAGCAAAGTCTTTTCATCTAGTTATCTCCGGCATCTAGTGATCGACGAGCAGCCTCGACTGTACGGATGCACCGGACCTCTGGCTCTGAAGCAGTTGTGAGTGTAGTACGATCTCCCAGATCTTGGAGGACAGGGGACTCTGTTCGCCGACAATGCACCGTACGAGATGTAGTATCTCTTCCTGTGCCAGTACAATGACCGTCTATCTCCGACACCGACGTCATCGCCATCTTCGAGGCTTTCTCCTTCTTCGTCTGTGTCGGATGCGTCGATACGAGAGATCGGCCAGTCGAATCCGTCGTCCTGAAGAATGAGGGATGGGTTCACGGGGAGAGATTCAGATCTCGGGAGTGAAATGAAGAGAACAGAGAGAGCGATGAGGAGAACAAGAGACGGAGCTGCCATGGCGATGCTGGAGACGAAAGCAAAGAAGAAGGAAAAATAACAATGGAAGAGAGTAAAGCAACTACTAGCAAGTAACATACCAAGAGGTGACTCGAGGTTTTAACTAATGCGCTCATTTATGGACCTCTCGGGTCGAGTCTCGGACCCTCGTGTGATGCTTTTCGAGTGTGTGATGGGTGATCTGGTGGGGGCACGGTGTAGGATAAGAGATGTCGCAATTATTGGTTTTGAAACCGTTGGATCATCGGCCTGGTTTTTTCGCGAGATTAATGGGCCGGGCTTTCTTATTGGTTTACCTGGTAGAACATTATTAATAAGCTGTTCTTTATCGTATGATGGGCTATGTGATAAACTGAGGTTGTTTGAAATACTTTCAAAATTTGATAGTCGGGCTACTTTCTGTTGGACCAATCTAATATCCTTCTGAAAAAGAACAAAGCATGTAAAGGATTAATCTTGACAAAAGTGAGCAAAACACCAATCATGAGATTCATGACCGTCCCAAAAAGCCGAGGCTCAGTTCATCAGGGGTGGGCGTTCGGATACCTGTTCGAATTCGGATCGGGTATTTCAGATTTTCAGGTATTTCGGTATAGGGTATAAAATCTGTTCGGGTATTTCTGTACTCCAGGTTGAATTCGGATATTTTTAGTTCGGGTTCGATTATTTCGGATCGGGTTCGGATATTTAGATTTTAATGAAATAAAAATAAAATTTTCATTTTTTAAGTTTTTTATATTTAAAAATATAGATTTCACTTAACTGATTTTTTTTTTTTATAGATTGAATGATTAATAGATTTGGAGATAACATTTCAAAAATAAAAATATTAATTTGGTTATTGTTTTAAAACTTTTGGATGTTACTTTTGTTAATACATGAAACAAAACGTTTGACATGCATTTTAAATGAATATCATACTATTTTCTCCATAATTATATATATATACTATGTGATTTTAAAGTATGTGTAACATCAATATACATATTTTAAATAAAATGAGAGATGTAAACTAGAAATATAAGGGTAAGTATACATATGTTCGGTTATTTTTGGATATCCATTCGGGTTCTAATATTACTCGTTCGGGTTCGGATGTCCGATCTCTCTTAACTTAATACCCGTTCAGGTATTTTGCTACTTCGGTTCGAGTTTGCGGGTCGGATTCGGGTGCCACTTCGGATATCGGGTAAAGTGCCCACCTCTAATTCATAGTATGTATTTTCTTTGTCAAAAATAACTATCATAGTATTATGATGTAGTCGTCATTATCGTGGTTATTTAGCTAATACTATGGGCGTATGATAAAAGTTTTTTTTGTTGAAATGATAAATTTATGTTACGGAATATTCTTTTACAAACTTTTGCTACTAAACAGAGGCAAATGTAGAGATGAATATTATGGGGGCATCATCAAAATTGTTTAAAGAACCATTCGGGGCATGGAGAACACTATCAAAATTTTACAATAGTTTTAAAAAATCATCTGGGGCATTTGTACCATCCTATGACCATGTGGCTGTGGCTCCGCCACTGCTCCTAAACAAGAAGACCGAAGTTATAAGTTTTTAAAACCATAAATATAAAAGTTCGATCGATAAGTTATTGAAAATGTGTTAGGAATCTTATGAGTTTTACAATTATTATCAACCATCCAAGAAGTATACAGAAAAGCAACTAAACGAAGAATTTCATTAAAAAGTGAAATGAAGGATTTATGTATCAATTTATTCAAATATAAGTTCATTTGAAATAAAAACACTAAGGACGATTTTTAATTAGAGAGAAGGAATGTTTCCTTTTTAGTTTAACAAGAACTCAATTCCTGATATGAGCATTTGAATTTAATAAACAATGTGAATACATAGATTTAGCATGTTGAAAACAGTAATTTAGAGTTCTCAAGCAAGCCTGAAGCTGAAAACAAAATATCATTAACCTAAGCTTAAAATTATTTCCCAAATTATTCATTAACAAAGATACGATGATATATAGCAGTTTCTAATTTACCTCGCTGCAAACAATGGAGAGTATGACATTAAAACCATCAGTCCATACAGAAAATCTAAACAAGAAAACAAAGTTAGAAGACTCTTAATGGTTCCATTTTTAATCATATTCCTCTCTTTCTCGGACATCAATATAATAATAGTAAAATTATAAATCATCATCATCTAAGAATCTGTGCATTCCCCACCATCTGATGATGAGTCCCCATTGCTCCACAACCTTTCATAACCACTCCTCCACCACCACTCACCGCCGCCGTCATTCCACCGCCGCTAGCCACCGCTTGATGCTCCAGCGTCTGCACTTGTTTCTTTAGAAACTTCACATAATGAATAGCTTCGTCTAGCATCGAAGCTGTATCCATCTTGGTCCCACCAGGAACAAGACGTTGCAAAATCCGAATCCTCTCGCTTATCCTCTCCCTTCGGTGCCGAGCAGCCACACTCTGTGGATCTTTAGAGATCCTAACGTTCCTTCTCTTAGGTGGCTTAACGGCCTCAGGGTCGATATGTACCGGTTGCATCACGGCGATTCGAAAGATCATCTCTCGCATCGCTGCCATGTTCGTGTTATTGTTTCTTTTGTCGTACAAAACGGGAGAGTAAGTTGTATTGGGACGGAGAGAAGAAGGGTTAGTGAGTAATCCGGAGCCGTTACCGGGTTCATGGGTCATTTCAGAATTGTTGTGGTTTGAGTTGAACAGAAAAGGGTAAGTGTTGTTGTTGTTGTGGTCGATGAGAGAAGAATTTGTGTTACAGAACTCAGGAAGCTTCTCTATTTGTTGCATCATCATGTTCATTATGTCAGAGTCCATGGAGGAGTTGTTGAGTGATGTCTTGCATATTTGCATT
Source organism: Raphanus sativus (assembly GCF_000801105.2). Classification (NCBI taxonomy): domain Eukaryota; kingdom Viridiplantae; phylum Streptophyta; class Magnoliopsida; order Brassicales; family Brassicaceae; genus Raphanus; species Raphanus sativus. The sequence continues at coordinate 44,880,421 of NC_079516.1, forward strand.
GTTTTAACCATTCATTCATAGGCATTTGCATCATATAGATTAGGATTTAGGCATGTTTAGGTTGCATTTGGCATACATATGTCTCTATCAGGTATTGGAACACCACATGGAGTTCTTGGAGACATTTGGAAGCAATGTGCTCAAAAAGGGGGTGAAAGATGAGCATGGATGGAGGCCTTCGAGACATCTTCTGTTGCTAAGATTTTGTGGAGACACATGAAATTGAGTTAGCTTTCTAATGGAAGTGGTTTCAAGTCATTTGGAGATGTAACGAAGAAGTTATGACCAATTTACTAGAGACATATCCATCCGGAGCGACCTGACCGGAGCGACCCTGGCTGGCCGCTGTGACTTCACTCCTGGAGCGACCTCGGCGCAGCGACTCACCCAGCCCGCTCGTCTTCTTCGACCAACCCGCAGCGACCACCCGGAGCGACCCCTCCTGGTCGCTCCAGCCCCTTTTGCTACACGATTTTATGATTTTTCAAGGACCTTTTTGCAATTTCTTATGCACGTTTTTACTCTGAAAAACCTAATGTTTAAGTATGTTGTAGCCACCTTTTGGCAGGGAATCTTTGATCTATTGAAGAACACAAACTCTCTCAAGAAATTAATCTCTTTTTGACTTGGTTTGTTATTGTTCTTGTGATCTCTCATCTATTTCTCTACATGATTAATCTGAAATCCATCATGGGTTTAAGAGGAATCATGGAGATTAGTGAGTAATCACCTTTTGAATTCATGGGTTAGGAGACTAAGGGTGATTAGGTTAGTTCTATGATGTTTTAGTGTAGATTATGTCATCTCCTTGCTAGTAGAGTGATTTCAATACATCATTTGAGTAGGCCACTCAAAGGGTGATCTCTAGGCATTTCTCACCCGACAGGTGTTCGATGAAATGCCCGAGTCAACTCTCCTAGGCTTTTAGTGTACTTTGCCAAAGACATTTGTTGTTAAAGATGCTAAGATAGCTAATAGACATGTTGTGACTGATTGCTTGCATGTTATTCAACCAAGGACACTTGATGTTTGAGATGTGTTAGCAAATGAGCATTCATCTAGACATAGAGCTTGCTTAGAATTGTGTCTAGGCTTAAGGTTGTTTGTTTGATCGTTTATTGTTCATCCTTAGTTCGAATCCTGATCACCCGAGGTCAAGTTCCTATACCCATGAGTTCTCCTTTCCAATAGCTTAAAAGTATCATTTTTATTGCTTTGCATTAGCTTTAATCATTAGTTTAGAAATCATCAAATCACTGGCTGCACTTAGATTAGGCAAATACTTGCATTCTCACTGCTTTGAGTCCCTCAGAACTGGTTCGACATTCATCACTATCCTACAACATTTGTTTTAGGAACTTTGAAATTCCTAGCATCAAATTGGCGCCGTTGCCAAATTCTGAGTTTGATTTGAACATTGAGATTTAGTCATTTGCTTGAGACTAAGTCATTTTTATTTTTTTAAGTTACTGATTCTCTTCTTCACCTCTTTGTGATTTTCAGGTGTATGAACTTGAGGAGCAAGGGTACATCAAACCTTGTTCCAAGAGCCACAGACATCAGAGCTTTAGAGAGAGAGTGTGCTAGAAAAAGAAGAGAAGAAGAGCAACAAGCTCAACTGCAGCCACTGGAAGCTGCAATGGAAGAACAACAAAATCCTCAGAACCCCAATGGACCTCAACAGCGACCAGCTCGCCCCATTGGCACTTATGACCGCCCCAACATCCATGGTCCTAGACTTGGAATTCGAGCACCAGCTGTGGCTGCTAACAACTTTGAGATCAAGTCAGGACTGCTCAACTGCATAGAGAACAACAAGTATCATGGTCTGGCTGTGGAGGACCCATTTGATCACTTGGATAAGTTTGACAGCTACTGTGGTATGTCAAAGACTAATGGTGCGTCAGAGGATGCTTTAAAGCTCAAGCTATTCCCCTTCTCTTTGGGGATAAGGCACGTCAGTGGGAGAAGTCTCTACCAAGTGACTCCATCACCACTTGGGAAGACTGCAAAAAGGCATTCTTGGAGAAATTCTTCTCCACCTCAAGAACTGCTAAGTTGAGGAACGAGATCTCCAGCTTCCAACAGAAGAACTTGGAAGGATTCAGTGAAGCTTGGGAGAGATTCAATGGTTACCAAGCTCAGTGCCCACACCATGGTTTTTCCAAGGAGAGCTTGCTGAGCACATTCTACAGAGGTGCTCTTCCTAAGTATAGAGCCAGACTGGATACAGCTAGCAATGGGTTCTTTTTGGGGAGAACTGAGGAAGAAGCAGAGGCTCTGGTTGACAACATGGTTAAGAGTGATGCAGTCTACAGTGGAGACCATGACAGAAGCAGTAGAGGTGATGACAAGCACACAAGGAATGAGATCAAAGCTCTTCAGGAGAAGATTGACACACTCATTGCTGATAAGGCCACACAAGCGCAGGTGAACTTTGTTGGTAACCCACAACAGGAGATACCTCCTACTGTCAATGAGGTTGATGGTTTGGAAGGGCAAGAAGAATTGTGTTTCATCAACAGCAATGGTAGCTGGTACAAGAAGGAACCCAACTTTCAGTACAACAACTACCAACAGAAGCCCTATTCCAACAACCAGCAGAGTGGTTATCAGCCAAGAAACAACCAGCAGAGCAACTATCAGCCTCAGCAAAGCCCCTCTCCTAGCTCTTCTGCCCCTCAAGAGAGCAGCACTGATGCATTACTGAAACAGATCTTGGAGTCTCAGACTAGAAGTGAGAAGCATGTGGGCTATGAGCTGAAGAACCTTCACTCCAAGATTGATGGGAGCTACAATGAGCTCAACAACAAATTCTCCCACCTTGCTTCTTCTGTCAAGAATTTGGAGAATCAGTTTGCTTCCATGAGCACCCACCAGAATCGTCAGCCAGGATCTCTACCTGGAAAATCTGATCAAAATCCCAAGGACGCAAAAGCTGTCACACTCAGGAGTGGTAAGCAGTTACCTCCTAGAACCCTCACCAAGGATGCTGAGAAACAAGGTGAGGAGATAGCCATCAATCTAGATGATGAAGTGGTCATTGTTGATGAGAAGACAGATGATGAGATCTTGGAGAAGATTGAGAAAGATAAGGGTAAAGGAAAGGTTGGAGAAGAGAAGAAGACAACAAAAGATGGTGAATCTGCTGCTCCAGCAGGTGAGAGCTCTTCTGTCCCTCCTCCCTATGAACCCAAGCTTCCATTCCCTGGTAGATTCAAGAAGCAGCTGCTACAGAAGTACAAGGCTTTGTTTGAGAAGCAGATGAGTGAAGCTCAGGTTACAATGCCCATCATTGATGCTTTCATGCTGATTCCTCAATACAGCAAGTTCTTGAAAGATGCTGTAACTGCTAAGAAGAAGGAGATGGAGGGCATGATGGTTCTGAGCCATGAGTGCAATGCCATCATTCAGAGGCTTAATGCTCCAGAGAAGCTAGAGGATCCAGGATGCTTCACACTACCTTGTGCTCTTGGACCTATGGTTTTTGAGAAATGTCTCTGCGATTTGGGAGCTAGTGTCAGCTTGATGCCTTTATCTGTGGCAAAGAAGCTTGGCTTCACTCAATACAAGAAGTGTAGACTCTCTCTGGTGTTAGCTGATCGTTCAGTGAAGTACCCTGTGGGCATCCTAGAGAACCTCCCTGTGAAGATTGGAGGGTATGAGATACCTACAGATTTTGTGGTGCTTGAAATGGGTGAGGAGGCTCAAGACCCATTGATTCTTGGAAGGCCATTCTTAGCTACAGCAGGAGCTATTGTGAATGTGAAAGAAGGCAAGATTGACCTCCATTTGGGTAAGGCGAACATCCTCCACTTTGACATCAAGGAGAAAATGAAGAACCCCACTGTGTTTGGACAAGCCTTCATCATTGAAGAAATGGGCCCTCCTGCTGATGATCACCTTGGTGAGCTACCACCTGAGGAAGATGGGGTGTTAACTCCACTTTCTGCACCTACTCCAGCCTGATCCAAAGGAGGCAAAGTCAAGCTAGAGACTTAAAACAAGCTCACTTGGGAGGAAGTCCCATGAGTATCCTTGTATATATTGCATTAGTATTTTTTATTTTCATCTTACTGCATAAAGCAATGGGAAAATGAAGTTGTGTGCAGGTAAAATAGGCAAAAGGAGTGACACAAGGACGAGCAGAGCCCAACGACCAGTCACAGCGGCTCTGCCTGGTCGCTGTGACTCCATCAGCACGGAGCGGTCTTGGCGCAGCGGCTGATCCCCGTCGCTCGCTTCATTCTGGAGCGACCTCCCACAGCGGCTCATGGAGGTCGCTGTGAAGACATCACCAGCAGCGACGCACCCGCAGCGACATGTCCCCATCGCTCGTCTTCTTCGGCAGCGGTTAACTGGAGCGGGTCTCCCTGGTCGCTGAGAAGCCATCACCCGCAGCGACCCTACCTGGTCGCTGTGACCTCACCGAGCCGGAGCGGCCAGCCTCAGCGGGTAGCACAGGTCGCTCGTTGTTCCGAGCAAACCTGGAGCGACCCATCACAGCGGGTCCCCTACCTCGCTCCACTCCAGGTAACCTGCAACCCTTGTTTATCCCAGTTTTTCTTTGCATTTTACCTTTCCATTAGGTGTCTCCCTCACACAGAGACTGTGTGATTTAAGTGTGGGGGAGGTACCAAGTATTTGATCATGTTTGCTTTGATGATTCTGAGTCTCATGCATTACATTTTACATTCTTATTTGCATAGAAAAACCAAAAAAAAAAGAAAAATTTAAAAAAAAAAAAAAAAAAAATTTGAAAACACACAAAAAGAATCATTTAGTGTATCATTTGCATACTTTAGGATTGAGTCTAGAAGCATATAGGTTGCATTCATTTGCATTGGGAGCTGATTTAAAACGCCTTGTAGGGAGCATTGTCTAGCCTTGTATAGTTCATGCACCTCTCTTGAAAACCTTGTAAGCTTTGTGCCTTGAAAACTCTCTCTGAAACTCAATCTCTTAAGCCAACTACAACTTTGAATCGAACTGAATGAACTTAATTTCTTGCTCATGGTCCCTTGTGTGCTAAGTCATGGATATTCACACTAGAGTTGTCACATCTTTTATGCCGATCTTTTTGACAATCTCTAGTGGCATTCCACTCCCTAAAACCCTCTCCTCCTTTTAAGCCTTAATTGTTTGTTGAGTGAGGCCTTTTTCGGAAAGTCTTACATGCGCATAATCTTGAGAGTATTGGGAACGACAATGCTCAGTCTTCATTCTTGCTAGATTGCTTACGCTATTGTCTAGCCATAGGTGGGGGTGAGTGTTGTAAAGTTTGAACTTGAAAGTTGAATGGGAATGAATGAACTCTTGTGCTTAATTGTCTTATTGGGAATTGTATAAACCTCTAGCTCAAAGTTGTGAAAGTCTTGGCCCCCAAATAAAAAAAAAAATAAAAATAAGAAAAAAAAAAAAAGAAAAAAAAGAAAAAGGGGGCTAGCAAAGTGAGAATGAGCTTAGAGGCTGTGTTTAAAAAGTTTAAATATTTCCCTTGATTGAGAGTTTGTGGATGTGTTCTTGAGATTTTGGGTGAGAGATGTGAGATGGGTGTAACTTGGGATTTCAATTGTGTCACTTGTATGTTTGAAAAAGGGTAGAACAATGAAGATTGAGCATTGTATGCATTAGTTGATCCCTTTCTTAGATATATTATGTGCAATGTCAAGGCTACTTGTTTTGAGTGTTAAACCTTGAAGATAATGAGTTATGAAACCTTGATCACTAGAGCGAAAAAGCCTTCCCTTACCCAAATGACTTGGACCAATTGACCATTTGCATAGAGCTCACTTGTTGTATTGCTTAATGAATGTGAGAGTTGGCTGAATTGAATGTGTGAATGCATAATGTTGAGTTGAGACAGGCCTAGAGAAGCTAGAGGAATAATAAGAGAGAGTGTGCTAGTACTGAATTCTTATGTTGAAGCAAGTGCTTTTGTGTTTCTCTTGGCTATGAGCTCCCACTTTCAAACTCTTCCCCTATGAGTCCCAGAAAGTTCACTTGAGGACAAGTAAAGGACTAGTGTGGGGGAGTTGATGTCTTGCATATTTGCATTGTTTTAACCATTCATTCATAGGCATTTGCATCATATAGATTAGGATTTAGGCATGTTTAGGTTGCATTTGGCATACATATGTCTCTATCAGGTATTGGAACACCACATGGAGTTTTTGGAGACATTTGGAAGCAATGTGCTCAAAAAGGGGGTGAAAGATGAGCATGGATGGAGGCCTTCGAGACATCTTCTGTTGCTAAGATTTTGTGGAGACACATGAAATTGAGTTAGCTTTCTAATGGAAGTGGTTTCAAGTCATTTGGAGATGTAACGAAGAAGTTATGACCAATTTACTAGAGACATATCCATCCGGAGCGACCTGACCGGAGCGACCCTGGCTGGCCGCTGTGACTTCACTCCTGGAGCGACCTCGGCGCAGCGACTCACCCAGCCGCTCGTCTCTTCGACCAACCCGCAGCGACCACCCGGAGCGACCCTCCTGGTCGCTCCACCCCCTTTTGCTACCCGATTTTATGATTTTTCAAGGACCTTTTTGCAATTTCTTATGCACGTTTTTACTCTGAAAAACCTAATGTTTAAGTATGTTGTAGCCACCTTTTGGCAGATAATCTTTGATCTATTGAAGAACACAAACTCTCTCAAGAAATTAATCTCTTTTTGACTTGGTTTGTTATTGTTCTTGTGATCTCTCATCTATTTCTCTACATGATTAATCTGAAATCCATCATGGGTTTAAGAGGAATCATGGAGATTAGTGAGTAATCACCTTTGAATTCATGGGTTAGGAGACTAAGGGTGATTAGGTTAGTTCTATTGTTTTAGTGTAGATCATGTCATCTCCTTGCTAGTAGAGTGATTTCAATACATCATTTGAGTAGGCCACTCAAAGGGTGATCTCTAGGCATTTCTCACCCGACAGGTGTTCGATGAAATGCCCGAGTCAACTCTCCTAGGCTTTTAGTGTACTTTGCCAAAGACATTTGTTGTTAAAGATGCTAAGATAGCTAATAGACATGTTGTGACTGATTGCTTGCATGTTATTCAACCAAGGACACTTGATGTTTGAGATGTGTTAGCAAATGAGCATTCATCTAGACATAGAGCTTGCTTAGAATTGTGTCTAGGCTTAAGGTTGTTTGTTTGATCGTTTATTGTTCATCCTTAGTTCGAATCCTGATCACCCGAGGTCAAGTTCCTATACCCATGAGTTCTCCTTTCCAATAGCTTAAAAGTATCATTTTTTATTGCTTTGCATTAGCTTTAATCATTAGTTTAGAATCATCATCACTGGCTGCACTTAGATTAGGCAAATACTTGCATTCTCACTGCTTTGAGTCCCTCAGAACTGGTTCGACATTCATCACTATCCTACAACATTTGTTAGGAACTTTGAAATTCCTAGCATCA